>NW_015654059.1:1724290-1774726 GCF_001515625.1 Sinocyclocheilus rhinocerous
TATGCTATATAAGTAAATATTCTCGGTGAGAGCAGAGCCCAAAGCTTGTGGCCAGTGGTGTTCGGACTGGAGTTTGAACCTCTGCTTAATGATATAAACGGGAATCACCCATGAGCTCTCCGGCGAACCGTCCCAGCGCAGTGCAGGAGAAAGATTTTACTCTATCGCTTTGTTCGAAGCAACGGGGGCGTCCCGGGGCTCGAAATTCGCAGGGTAGGAGGGGGTAGTGACGCTGGGTGTAACTAAAAAGGTGCCATAATTGTCCGGTGAGGTCCGGTTGGGGAGTTAAGGAACGATCTCATATCGCATAATCTTATTAACTGTTTATCTCCTGAACTGCAACTTTCTTTACCACGCTATTCAGCGCCAATCCCGCCGTGCAGTCAATTTCATTGGTTAAAGTTAGGGTCAGGTGTACGGTAGGTTTAGGAGTTAGCATTTTTTTGTAGCATAGTGTAGGAAATCAACACTTTAATTGACACAACCAATAAAATCTTTAGAATCAGCTGTGGGGCGGAGTTTGCACTGAAGTGGATTGGGGGAAAAAATTGCGCATGCGTGTCATGTGCCTGTCTGTCAATGGGAGGAAGCCACACCCTATTTTGGAGCTCCCACCCCGTTTTGGAGTTCCCGCCCCCATTTGGAGATCTCCGGGCTGCAGTTATACCCTTCTCAAACAGAGACCGACATTCCGGACGGGTACGCACATTTTCAAAGGAGAATAACTGACTGTAGCATTGTTTATCAGATAAACAAGTATGTTAACGTAGCATGTTTCTTAAATATCTGCAAACATATTATGGTATTTTTATGCTTTAATAGAGTCAAAAACCTTTAAACAAGAACCTGTCAAACCTGAACAATACTGAATAATGATATAATTTGTAATTGGTTGAAGGAGGTGTTGATTTAGTAAAGTTAAAAGCAAGCATAATCCAGGATGAGTCACTATAGGGAAAATTGTCTATTTAACACAGAACCATGAAATTGTGTTTCACGGTTTTAAGCAGAACAAAAAAGATAGAGATATTAATGGCGAGTCATTTTGCAGCATTTCAAATGGTTAAGTTTCCCTTTACAGAGAAGCAAAATGAAGTACACGTTAAAGATGAAGATGTGAATTACAAGGTAAATGAGATTTGTAGGGATTATAATTAAAAACCAGTACATATTGTGTTCTGCAGATCAAGTAGGTGATTTGAATATTGAATTCAAACCAATTCTTTAAGGGGTTTCAGTAGTTGTTCTTCTCAGTAAGGCAATGAGGGCTGGATTCATTTGTCTTTTCAATACTGCATTACCTCTGCATACAACTTTTAACGACCTCATGTCAGTTTTTAAACTTTTGTCTGTTTCGTTCCAGGAATACGTCCAATTTTCTGTGCACGATGGGACCCCATCGCCTCAGACTCTATTAGCAAATTTCCTTGATTCTTAATTCGAGCGGACAGAAACAGCCACTGTAATTATGTCAGAAATCTTCCCCATCTGACTAATTATATTTCTCATCAGAGTCTGATGATGCTCATTATACTTCCTTTCCAAGAAATGGCGATAAATAAGAGGCCTAAGACAGGCTGCTGAAAACACCGAGCTTGAGTACAGCTTAACCATAATGCTCAGTATCAGATGCAGATAATACTATAGGTTAAGGGCATTTACATACACTACTGAAGAGTGTGTTGTTGTTGTTGCTTCTAAAATGCACTAAATAAATATTAGACAAAAGTACATGTAATGTTCCTGTAATATGCTCACTTCTCTCTGCTAATGTATGTAATTCCACACTTCAGTTAAACCAATCTCATTCATATGTGCCGCCATTCTAGTACGCAGTGCTCACTTTTTAACATTTCAATAAGGAACCAACGAATAAAATCAAGTCCGAGTCTACTTTTTCTTGTTCAATAGCCATTTCACATGGAGAAATGTCACAGTATGGTAGTGCAGTCAAGTCAGTCACAACTTCCATTTTATGCTGAATTTAAGAATTAAAGGGGTCATACGATGCGATTTCAATTTTTCCTTTCTCTTTGGAGTGTTACAAGCTCTTGGTGCATAAAGAAGATCTGTAAAGTTGCAAAGACTAAAGTCTCAAATCCAAAGAGATATTCTTTATAAAAGTTAAGAGTCAACCACGCCTACCTAAAACGGCTCGTTCTAACACGCCCCCACATACCTACATCACTATGTGGGAAGATCTGCATAACACCGCCCAAATGTTCACACAAAGAAAGAAGGAGTAACTTTTATTCTCGCTGTAGTATTGTTGATGCCGCTCCCTCCATGTCGTGAAGGCGCTGTGTGTTTCATTGTGAAAGCGAAGCTGCTTTGTTTGGGTAATTATGTCCCCACTGGATGCAACAAATGCCTCGTTTGTAATGAATTTTATTGGTTTTGTCTCGTCTAGTGATGTCCGGATCGCGAATGAATTGTTCTATTTAGCCGGATCTTCTTAGTGAACCGGTCGAACCAGTTCACCAAATCCAACTGAATCGTTTGAAACGGTTCGCGTCTCCAGTACGCACTAATCCCCAAATTACTTAAATTATTCGGTTTATAAACGTGCCTGACACTCCCTCTGACGCGAAATAAACCAATATCCCGAGTTATACCTTATAATTCATTGAGAAAATGATTATTTATTTATTATCATTTAATTAAATATTTTATTTGAATTTTATTTAAAGGGGTCATATGATGCGATTTCATTTTTTCCTTTCACTTTGGAGTGTTACAAGCTGATTGTGCATAGATAAGATCCCTGAAGTTGCAAAGACTAAAGTCTCAAAACCAAAGAGATATTCTTTATCAAAGTTAAGACTCTGCCACACCCCCCTAAAACGGCTTTCATTATTTTACTTAAACACATTTTTTACATTTATTACAGCATTTAGTCATATTTGGAATGATTTGTTTGTTTTTTCATTTAAGACAATACAAATTATTGACCAGCTGTCCATGAAAGGTCACTTTTGGTGAAATTGAAGTCTTCATTGCGTTTTTTAATTGGGTTATTATGACACTTATCACTAGTACGCTAGTAAAAAAAAACAATTGGTCTAGGGTTTACTTTGAAACTTTCAATAAGAAATTTCACAAATAACTACAAAGCAACTACAAGTAACAATTTTCAAGTAGAAAGACTAAAATAGCATAAAAAGAGTAAAACACATATAAATAATATCTAATGCATTATTTACGTCTCGAAAAATCTTTTTTACAGTGCAGTACAAAGACGTTTTTTTTTCAGTTCAAGTTGTTTCGTATATATTAATATTAAAGCATTTACAACATTATTGATCAATGTTAATCAGAAAATACAAAGTTGTATAAACATTGAATAATAAGATCATAACAAACCCCATCGAAAATCGAACTGAATATGTGTTTAAAAATGTGGCGCGTTGAACAGACACTTTAATTTGATCATGGGGTTGTGTATATGTGTATGCATCAGATAAATGTTGGATTGCAAACGTTCTCATTGGGTTTGTCATGGGATGAATGGTGTAAAGATAGGATACTGTACATTTGACTGAGCTGTAATCAATAATATTGTCAAACTTATCTTGTTCTTCTCTAAATCAAGCCTCTGAAATCAATACTAACCTTGGAGAATGTCATGGAAACAAACATCAATGCAAATCTGTTCAACAATAAACAACAGGCGTCCGGCCTTGTTAATAGGACACATCTGAACTCATGGATGTTGATGTTATTTTGAAGTAACTTTTACGCAAAGGCAAAGAGTATTTAATATGTTTTTTTTTTTATTAAATAAACGCTCGCAATTAAACCAAAGACCATCTATCATAAAATGTTAAAAAGTCAAAAACCTACATATCTCATAACTAGGGCTGGGTATCGTTCAAAAATGTTCGATATCGATACCGATACCTTGACTTCGATACCGGTGATACTTTTTTCGATACCAATTTTATGAAATCAATTTTAACAAGATTACATTATCTAAAAAAAATAAACTTTGGTTTTATTTTTCAGCTTGTTGATGTTTATACAATCTCAAAGACTCATCTCCTGAGCCACTGCACAAAGGAACAAAGTGTAACCAACACAATAAATCGGTGCAAATAGTTTTAATAAAGCTCAAATAGTCTTCAGTTTACACATCTGTTAGGCATTTACACGAGTGCGTGTTCGTTTTAAAACGCAGCTCAGACAGAATCATGATTTCTATTTATTTTCCACTGATTTACTGATGAGCATTAGCAGCTTCCAGCGCTGTCTGCCTGTGTTCTCTCTTCCATGATCGCTGCTCTGACTCAGAGTCAGAGGTAATAACATATTTAATTTCAGCAACATTTGAGTGTAACCGGTGTAAACTAGTAGGTGTGTTCGACTTGACGCGGACCGACTGTGCAGACCGATCAGTGTATTACAGTACCACGAGAGCTAAAGAGAGCAGACTGCTCCGTGCGCTTTCGAATCGCTCTCGCGGATGTCAAACACTGATCGATCTGCGCCGCACCTCTTCTAGTCGAACACACCGGCTAGTGCTGCAGGCTTAAGGCCAAAATACTTAGGCCGTCCGCGTCCACATTACGTCATTTTCATCATCAGGAGGGCTCGCGGACAGCCGTGCACCCCGTCCGTGTGCAGGCAATTTTTTGAGACCGCGCGGACGGTCCGCGTACAACAGCACATGCGCGAGGTGAAAGTTGAGACAGAGCGCAAGTCAAACTGCGCCTGTGTTGAGCTCGTCCGTCTGCACTCATCCGCGGTTGAGTGTACTTTGAAAGCTGTGCGGACACGGCTGAGCGCGAGACGGGACGGAATGGAACGCGGAAAGTGAAGTATACCCGGGCCTTTATTGGCTCACTGACGCTGATGAGATTAACCCCTTAGGTATCGAAATTTGGTACCGAACGACGAGACGTTTTTCGATACTCGATTGTATCGAGGCAATTCGGTCGGTGCCTAAAAAGGATCGAACTCGATACCCAGCCCTACTCATAACCTTCTTGTTATATCTGATGTCAGCGTTACCTCACCATAAGTAAAGATTAATCCAATATTATATATGAACTTCTATCCAGCTTGTTCAAATCAGCTTTAGGGGAGTTTTATCCAGATATATTTTAAGAGAAAACCTTGTGAAAAGCCCTTGACTCATATTCTTTTTAACCGTTTGGTTATGACTGCATGCTTTTGGAGGTTTCCAAATTAGTTTCAGATACCCAGTTTAGTGCTACTAATGTGTATTTAAATGTTAATTTAGATTTAATTATTCAGAACAGATAATCACCAATCAGGCACGGCTCTCCAGTGCCTTTGCTGGTTTGAGGAGAACAGCATTTCTTGTTGCTCTGAGCTACAGCAAGGCTTGGATCACATACTGAAGACTGGCTTGATTTCACTTTTTTTTAACTCTGGAAACCCTGTAGAGACTGAGCTATAGGCCTGTGTCCAGCAGCTGCACACACCAAAGAAAGTCATAAATGTAGATGTAAGGTTTTCTTAGGGGGTTTGTTAAAACTGGCTGCTTTTTGTATTCGGTTTTCCCACAACAGGGATGCTGGGACGTTTGATTGCTGACAGATATGTCATTATTTATCTTGCTGGTATCATTTCTAAAAGCAATCAGCATATTGGTAAGACATAGTACTTGTTTATATATTGAAACAGCCTTCACAAATTGTTGTGTACTTCTTTAAAGGAATAGTTCAAATTTGCTCAAAATCTACTCATCCTCAGGCCAACCCAAGATGAAGATGAGTTTGTTTCTTCATCAGAACAGATTTAGATAAATTTAGCATTACATCACTTGCTCACCAGTGGATCCTCTGCAGTGAATGGGTGCCGTCAGAATGAGAGTCCAAGCAGCTGATAAAAACATCCCAATAATCCACAAGTAATCCACACCACTCCAGTCCATCAATTAATGTCTGGTGAAGTGAAAAGAAATGATGTGTGGTTTGCTTCCACTTAAGATTTTTACCCATGCTTTTAAATAACAGATACTGCCATATCAAACAAGTAATTATTATCAATGTAACCCCTTTCATTATGTCAACATATTACCTATTTTAGACAGAAAAATAAAATCTAATTGTATTTGATTTTATTTTAGAAATACTTTCTCTAATTGTACTCCACCAACGAAAGTAGTTCCAAACGAAGCCACATCAGAATGAACAGTTGCGTCATAAGGTCTCCAACGGTTTTGTTCCAGAATGAATCAGTTTTCATGAACGAATCGGTTGAAGGAATGACTCATAAAAAGACTCAAAAACTCCCAACATTAATGCAGATTTATCTGGTAAGTTGAAAAAAAAAATGGACAAGCGGAGTGATACAGATAGTGAAAAGTCCCAAAGTCCACACACAGAAATGAATAAACCGGAGAAAACACACTAACGTTTCAAAAACGGTTAGACACGTGCTTAAGATATTCTTAACAACTGCTATAAATGCGATGCTAGCGGTTCTAAAATGTTAACCACTGAATTATACAGAATAAATATTTCCTGTTAAGCCGAAAAACCACAACTTCGGCGTCTGTTTTCAAGCCCGTTGAATCACTCAGCTCAGTTCAGCGATGAACAGTTGTTGTTGTTGTTTTTGGTCTCTATGTGTGATCTTCCAATTCCTTTTAGGTTGTTTGGTTTAGTAAGCCGTTGCTGACAGAAGAGAAATCGTAAACATTTCGCACACTTCAAAGTCATGAAAAGCAGCTTCCGCCTTTCCATTTATGGGTTTAACGATGTGGCCGCGCAAAACGATTGACGTACAGAAAACCCAAACAAATAGGCCTAATCTGACCGCGGGCCACGAATAGTATTTACTTAATATAATATAATATAATATATAACGTGATTTCTTGCTTCCACGCAATAGAATAAATTCAACTCAAATTCATATTTCATGTCCCTGTATTTATGTATTTGTTAAGTAACGGAGTAATAAGCAGAAATATACAGTCAGCCAGTCAAATTCATATAATATAAAAAATATATAAAAGGCACTATATGATCTTGGACAGGATAAAACGGACGGATGATTGTTTCAACCTATCTAATCACATCAATTTTAAAGGCTGTTTAAACTGAGTTTCCACTGATTGAGGAGGCAGAGGCACTTTTTTATTTGGTATGTTTGCAGATGAAAGCACACCAGTGGAAAATGCAAACTGTGATGAACAGAGACACAGAACGATAGGAGCAGATGAAGACGAGACAAACAGAGAGAAATTTCACAGCAGTGCTTGTTGGTTGACAAGCCAGACATCTCTGGAACAGGCTGATCCGGAATAAAAGGCCTATTTAATCTGCTTTACAACCGGCAATGCTGACCTTGCTGGAATATTATTCAAGTTTGGAAGAGATCTTTTACAATCACATTCTGTCAGAGGAGCTCAACCGCTTTTGTTAGGGGTGGGGGGTCCCGCCGGGCGGGCCATCCGGAGCACGAACATCAACACTGTGTCCGGTTCAACAGCGCCATCTAGTGATGTACTGCCATTAATGCTTGGGAGACCTCAAATTTTAATAGCTTGCAAAATATATTTAACATAAGATTTTCATTTCTGAAAATACATTGTATATAAATTAAAATATAAATAAATTATATATAAATATAAAATTTACTTTTTAGTAGGTTAACTGAAACTAAAGCCATTTAAAATTGTTACCTGAAATAAACCTCAACTGAAATAAAATATATATTATATAAACTTTTCAAACGTAGGCAACATCTGTCATTTTAAATGTACTAAAATTAAACAAAGAAAAAACACAATTTAAAATATTAACAAACACTATCATAGTATCGCAGTAATACCAAAATAAAACTGATTTGTAGAAAGAAAAAAAAAAACCTTTAGATATGATTAAAAGAATTGAGAAAAACAAGGGGCTAATTTCTAAATTGCCTTATTTTTAAAGTGGGACAACAAACTTAGCAGTCAAAGGCAGACCCTTTCTAACACAAGATTACAGTTGAAGTTACCTTCAAGAGAGAGAGAGAGAGAGAGAGAGAGAGAGAGAGAGAGAGAGAGAAAATCCTCTTTTGTTTTTTTTTAATACGCCATCTCTATCTTTCTGTCGCTTGGCTCAGCTGTCCGTCCTCCTGTGCACTGAGCGCTCTTCTCTGCATCATCATGAGTAGACACGCCCCTTACTGCTGATTGGCTACAAGTTTGTTTTGGTATTTAGCCCGACTCAGTTTTCTAAAGCGTTTTTGGAAAAAACATACCCCACCTTTAAAGTTTAGAAGAGAAAAATGAAAAAAAAATTACCATCAAAAAGACAAACAACCATTTGTAATTTTTTTCTTTATTTTCAGTGTACTTAAAAAATACTGGATCTCGCCAGCACTCACTATCATTGGCTATAATGTGATCCTCCCAGAGAAAAGAAACAAGAGTACCGGTCAATACAAGACATTCATACAAAAAGTGTTTTAAACCCAGAATGCTACCCAGAATCCATACTGGAGAGAGACACAGTTAAACAGTCACAACAGATGGCTATGATTAAAACACCCACACACAAAGCAAAAAAAGGCAAGCACAGCTTCCACCAAAATATGCCTACTCTGAATATAAAGTTTTGCATACTTTTCTTTGTCCTAATACAACACAATTGTACAGGCACATCTTTTTTCAGACCTACAATACAGTTCCCGAGAGCACAGTAAAATAAAAAAGCAACAACTTGGGGGATTTTTTTCCATACTATCTGCCTGAAACATTCACACAAACCAATATGAAAAAAAAAGAGAGATAAACATTCTAAAATAAAGAAGAAAAAACTGGGCAGCAAAATTTTTGGTTTTGCATGAGTGATGCACTTCTTGGCTTTCATCGCTACTGTTGTTTCCTCTTCTCCTAATTTTTTTTTTTTACCCACTCTAAAGTATTACATGTATATAATTTCTTCGCTTTATATAAATATTTACAAACATCACTTAGTTGTGTCCCATAAGAATATTTTTATATAAAAAAGTAGATAACATGTTAATGCCAAGGAGGAGAAGCTTGCATTGACATTACAATAACTTAACCGTTAAAAAAAAGAAAAACAACAAAAGTTTGATACAGTAAGTGCGACAGCCCCTTCCAAAAGTCTCTAGCATGGAAAAATCAAGGCTTTGCACGTGATGTAGCACCAGATGGGTTCGCACCTCAGTGCGGTTGAGAAATTACCTTGGAGTAGAAATCTTCCAGGAGGTTGTGTGCAGTACAAACCAAAAAAATAATAAATTAGTGTCGGATAATTTAGGATGACGTTATATACAGCCAGAGTTAAACAAGGCGTATCGTGGATGGTGATGGAAGTGTAAAGGAAAGTAGATGGCAGTGTGTGAGTTCACAGCAGTCTTGCAGCACATTACAGGAGAGTGAAGGTGCTCTCACATTCGTCCGTTGAGAAGCTCGCCGGCTCCTAACAGAATTGGGAGGAAGGGCCAGTCTGATACAGGAGCGTAGCGTTGGGTAAACGTGGGGCTTGATGAAACCCTCCAACATGGATCTCCATTAATCTCCAGCACCTAAGTCCTGGACAAGGCTCAAGTGGTTCATGGCACAGTTGAAGGCGCTTTGCACAGCTCTACGGATGCCTGACGTTCTGCCTTCCAACATTTTGCTTCTGTCTAAGGTCTTGTCGATTCCGAACGATACCATCTTGGATTTAGGAAGCCATTGCCTGATGGAGATTGAAGAAGACAGTTATTTTAAAACGGCATCAGAAGCAGAATTTTTTAATGTAACACTCTGTCCCAGCTAGCTGAGTTTCATGAGTCGGGTCATTTTTCTGTCCACATTAAAACAGCTACCCAGCACAATACTACATAAACAAGCGACTGGATAAGTAAGGGGTTTAAAACATTTCAATTATGAGAACCCCTAAATATGATCATAAATATGTGACCCGTGCTGGCAAAATGAGTCGAAATGTGCATGGGCTAATTTTGAGCTACAGGCAAAAAAAGTGAAAAATTTGATTTTAGTCGATTTTGAGGTTTTCACAAAAATGAGTTAAGCCCTCGTCTAGCGATCCCAATGCTCCAAATAATAATTTTAGATGTTTGATTACCTTTATTTGTACGTTTTCAGTCATCCAAAAGCGTGCGATCCCAATAAATTTAATATACACAGAATTACAGTATTTAAGTATTCACGCAAACATAATCTGTAATGTCTTAACTTAAGTGAACGTTTGGGGAACTGTTGGGGAAAAACATCTGATGTGTAACATTATATTAGATCCGTGCATTACAGCAGGTCTTAACACAGGCCGCCTCATTAATATTAATCTAACAATAAAAAAAGAAAAGAGGGAATCACTCACTGCTCTTGATTGTACTGCTTTTGTAGTTTTAATAATCAATTTATTTGTAATGAACACACTAAGAGGATTTTTTAATTTTTAATTTATTTTTATTTTATTAAGGGTATTTATTATTATCGCCTATATTATTTTATTAACAAATTAATATTTGTTTTTCTTACTTGAATGAAAAGTGAACATAAAAATAACTCATTTTTGAAAATTTGCTCATTGTGACTCATTTTACCAGCACAGGTCACATATGATCATTCCTTTTACTAATGCAAAGGCAGTTACATAATTTCACACAAAG
Organism: Sinocyclocheilus rhinocerous; assembly: GCF_001515625.1. Classification (NCBI taxonomy): domain Eukaryota; kingdom Metazoa; phylum Chordata; class Actinopteri; order Cypriniformes; family Cyprinidae; genus Sinocyclocheilus; species Sinocyclocheilus rhinocerous. The sequence goes on from NW_015654059.1 coordinate 1,734,896, forward strand.
CATTTCACACATTAATTAAAAATAATTTAAAAAAAAATATATAATTATTTTCTTGATCAGGGTCTTCAAGTTTTATGGAGTTAAAATTAAGACTGTTTAAAGACTTTTTTAGGACCAAGTAAAGAATTTAAGGAATTAATTGAAGGGAACATCACAATGTTTTCTAAATGTAAATGAGTTGTATTAGCAACACTTCCAAGTTTGAAAATACAACTTCATACTGATTACCATTACTTGAAAAAAACAAAACAAACAAACAAAAAAAAACTTAAGGCTCTGCTCCGAATCATTAGAATATAAAAATGGCTTTTACTATAACTTCTGATCATACTGCAAAAATAGTGATGTTCTTTATCAGTATTTTAACCACATTTTACCAAAATTCTAAAGATTCTTAAATCAAAATACATTTACTTGAGATGCAAAATGACAAATTGATCAAAATGAAGTAAATTTGATTAAAAAGAACAAATATCTGCCAGTGGACTTAATTCAACTAACAATTAATTAAACAATTAATTAATTCCCTTAATTCAAAGGGAACTCACTTCATTTTGTTCAGTTTTTCAGAAAACAAGATCTTAATTTTGCACCTTAAGTAAACATATCTTGATTTAAGGATGTTTAGATCTTTGTACAGAAAAACAAGTCAAAAACCACTAAGAAAGATATAAATTTTTAGCAATGCATGCAACATTTAATGCCATGACATGATATATATAATTATTTTTCAAATGTGTTATTACATATTACATTATTTAATTATATTGTCATTGTACTAAAACGAATTAAAATATTAAAATCTGATGATAAAGTTAAAAAAATCATCAGATTTTATGATTATAATTCAATATTTATACAAAAATCTAATTTTACAAATCAATATCTAATCAGTAAAGTTATTTAATATAAAAAAGTACTTTCATTGGCTACAAAAACATTGTGCGATATACAGTTTCCATTAAAATAGTAATGATATTTAAAAAAAAAAAAGAAGGAAAGAAAGAAGGAAGACAACACCTTTTGGTGTTCCTTGGGTGTCTGTCAACACCTTTTGGTGTCCCTTGGGTGTCTGTTTTAAGTTTTTCAAACAAATCACAATTTAAAAAAACAACAATGATCTCATTAACTATATTTTCAATTTCATGCTTTCCAAGACTAAAACAAAAATATTAAATTCAGTAAATGTGTTAAAATAATATTGAATTAAATGTACATAATTAACATCTTTACATGTTAAGTGTGAATACCCTAAAAATATTTTGCAACAATCACAGCCGCCCCAGGACCACAGTGTAACAACCGCTTAAGTCAGTCACATTAACACTAAATAATATTTGAAAGTTTCTCTAAATACAAGACTTCTCACCAGTTGCGTTTGCTGTCGAAGAAGCGGACGAGGAAGAGTTTCTCCTTGGACCTGAACTGCATCAGCTCTCCGACCCTGAGCACGTCCCGTGGAGGGGTGGGAATGTACTCGTCGTTGAGATGGCAACCCGCCCGAGACATCTGAGGATCTATGATCTACATGTGGGCAGAGAGGCCATCAACACAATAGTAATCTTCCAACACGCATCTCGAAAGGCCTGGTAACCTGGTAACTCAGAGTGTGCCTGTGACTGCTAACGTATAAACTGTTGGAAATGGAAATGGTTGCCACAAAACACAGGAACGCACACACACTTGTGTCACACACTCGCTCACGCACACACACAAAACAAATGTGCACATACACATCCTGGTTGTATCACCTGGCAATAATGTTATGGCTGACTGTTGGCCCCGGAGGAGGCTGATGCATGAAATAATGAAGAGGAAGAGAAGGAGAACCAGTCTCTGACGGCATGCACACATGCACACTCACCAAGGCAGGATAGGAAGGATATCCACTAAGTTTGGCCCAAACTAGTTTAAGGGGCTCCAGATTTAGTGGTGTAGTGTTAGCAGGCATCCAAATATTGCTGCTGTCAATCTCTATGAAAGTAGGAATAATGGAAAGTTATGAGGGGTTCACCGTAGAAAATGGTGCAGAACACCTCAAGAGCCACGCCAGTATTTAGCCAATCAGCAATCGGCAGCAGTGGGTCATTTCTTTAACGGAAGCATGCCGAGACATTAGCCAGACACTATTATGCCTCTAATGCCACTTCCAAAGACAAATTTATTTAGATTTATTTATTAAATCAAAATAGAATAATAAATGCGCTGAAAATGGTTTTGGTTTGGTCTGGAAAGGTCAAACATGTCATGTGACTAATGAGCCCACTCAGACTCTGACATGCTTGCGAGTCAGAATGCAGAAGTAAGCTTTCTACTTCTGGGAAAGCACGTGGCAGGCCAAAAGATTTCACTTAGCATATTGATGGTAAGCAATCTAGGAAATCGTTCGGAAAATACTGTTTGGGATGAATTTACCTTTAAAGGGTTAGTTCATCAAAAAATTTTAATTCCATCATCATTTACTCAACCTCACATAGTTCAAAAGCCACCATTTACTTTTATTAAACACAAAAGGCTACATTGATTCTTCCTGCTTTTGTCTATGCAAGAACAGGGAGTCAACATGATTTCTGAGGTTCCTCTGAATTTACACAACGGATTTAGGTAAAGAACATGCCCTATTCACTGAAAAATATTCCCCTCTGCCATAGTATTAAACATTGTGTTATTGGCAAAATCTAAAAATACAGATATTGCAAAAAATATCATTATTGTGTATTATTTTGGCCATGATAACCATGTTGTTTATCATCGGCCCTAGTTTTAAATCTATGAAAAGTCCACAGCACAATGATAACGATAAAGAGGAATGATATATCTCTGGAATCACTTTCAGAACTATTGTTTCTAGCTGATGAGTGATAAAAACGTTGACAGCCAATCAGAATCCACCTGACTTTAAAGAGCTCGACCATTTAAAGCGGCAGACAACTGCAGCGCGCACTTGGAATAAAAAGTTATTGTGCAATGGTTTGGATGCTAATCTGACTGTAATATTTATTGTGAGCTTGTATCACTATACAGTTTCACTGAATGGACAAGACAGACACAAATTAATATTTCATGTGACTTACTGAGGTAAAAAAAAAAAATTTTGAACAACACGAGGCTGAGTAAATTATGACAATTTTTATTTTCAAATGAACTGTCCCTTTAAGTGCCATGTTAAAGAGCAAACATATGCAGCAACTACTCAGAAGGGCAGGATAAGCCGTGATGACTATTAAAACATGAGTGTTTCACACATGCAGACACTACGGCAGTACGCAGCGATCTTTGTGTTAGTTAGACAAAGTCATGAAGAGCAGGTCAGTGGCAAAGCAAGCAAAAGGAAGGACAGCGAGCTTGCACAGAGCTGACGGGACACCAATGCAGCTGCCAGAACGGGTCTGACCCACTTCTCTGAACGGAAGAATGGGGCTGGTGTAAAATCCCACATACCCGCTCACGGCTGCAAAAAGCTGGACACTCACCTGCTGCCAGCTTGCTGGCTTTGGAAATGTTCCCTGGTTCCACGCAATTGACCAGTTCTTTTTTATCGTCCGTCGTGTTCCGTCTCGTCATCGCCAGCTTCCCTTTCCCACTCTTTGTGTGACTGACATCGCTGAAAGACATTCAAAAAAGGCACTTAATTCATCACGAGTAATAATGCCTAAAAAAATACTGTATATTAAATGTTTAGAAATTGTATTCTATGTATTCATTCCCACCTTGTGTTTTCCTGGACGCTCCCGCTTCCACTGGAAGAAATGCTGGACTCTGAAGCACAGCGGCGACGAGGCTCTGACAGCCGATTCACAGTTAGCCCTTTCTTTGGCTCAGAAAAGCCATTAGACATGCCTGTAAGTACAAAACAATGTCTATAATATGCACATGGAGGGACGGGTACTGTGTTTCTTGAAATGAAAAGAGAAAGCTGTTTACCAGTATTCAAGCGTTTAATCGGACACTCATCCTCGTCACCCTGACTGTCTCCGCTAGCACTGCGCGTCCTCTTCCTGCGCTGGAGCAGGGTTTCGAGGCGAGGGATGACCACCGACAAGAACGTCTTAGTGCCCAGCTGAGGGCAATCAATTGAGGATTCACTTGTGTTTGACGGCTTCTGCGGACTCGTGTTCTTTGACTTTCGGAATAGCACAGCTGTTCGCCGGCTGACCATATTCGCTGGTTCAGTAAGAGTGGAGGTAGCAACCATAACGTTATTTTCAGAGGGCATAAGGTCAGAGGAGAGACCATTTAGAAGTGAGGTAGAGAATGTCTCCCCGTCAAATTTGACCTTTTTCGGGCACTTTTCATGGCTGGGCTCAATGGGTTTCAGTGTCGGAGGTTCACAGGGACTGTCTGAGTTTTTCAGGAGTGGAACAGAATCTGAAGGCTCAAGTTTTGGAGGTAATGACTTGTCACCTGTAATGAAACATTAAATATTTAATACAAACCCATTTTGAAGAGTTTCACAGTTCTTAAAGGCAGGTTTGACCAGCTATTAATGAAGAGAATTAAAATTGAATAGGTTTTTTTTCCATTTAAACTTTTTAATTTTTTTTATAATACATTACAACTATTTTTATAACATAAAATAATTTTTAAAAGTTCAAAGTTATTATGCTATGAATATAAATGCCATAATTTAAATCAAGGCAATTAAATCCTTGTTTTAAAAAATTATTGACAATATATACAAATTTTAATAAATATTTATACAATATTTAACTTATAAATATTACAAGTAACAACAACAACAATAATGATAATAATAATAATAATAAGTGGTCTCAGAAATTTTGGACGCCATAGCTTATATTGCTAAAATGATGAAAAGTGGTTTCACTAAATTTCAGCTACTGTGAGCTGAACTTTTGCTACTGCAAAAACCCCCATGTGATTCAACAGAACTGCACCTTCTTCCTCATTGGCTTGTGGTAGAATAAGAGGTGCTTTTTCCTCTTCCTTGGGATTATTCTGCTCCAATGAAGGGGGCTCCTTTTTGTGACCCATTTCCATTCGCACATCACTGATGGTTTTTTTTAGCAGTTTGAGCCGTTTGCTCCGGGAAGGGCATGACTTCATGGCAGTGGTTAAATCCAGCATCTCCAACAGCTTATTCAATTGTTCCTCCTTAGATATGTGCTCACGATTGGCTGGGTTTAACAGTCGGTCAACTGGAACAAACAGAATAAAATTCATAATGATTCACCAACAAACCAGAATCTGTGATTTTCAATTTTAGTTAGTCTAAAATCTAACAGAGAGGAGAAATGTGACACATAGGTCTTTACCATCATCCCAGATCAATGCTGGAGGTGGCTCTATCTTAGGAGGCTCAGCGAGGTGCAATCCACTGGCAAAGTCAAAGCCTATCCGTTCGGTGTCACGCCGAGTCTTCCTGAGGATCGCTCCACCGTAATCTCGTAGACGCACAGCAGCACGGTAGAAAAAGGTGTCCTTGGCGTTGTACTTCATGCAGTTGTTGATAATGAGGTTGAAGTCATCCTCAAACTCATCCAGGTTCTTATACCCATGGGCGTCAATGCGCTTTCTCATTGTGGAGAAGTCCATAGGGTGCTTGATGTGGTCTAAATAATCAGGAACCTGTACATAAGAGAGAAAATCAAGCATGGAACAAAATTAGGAGCTACATGTACACTAAAACAGTTTGGACACACCTATTCATTCAATATTTTCCCAAATTTTAGAATAACAGTAAAATCATCAAAACAATGGTAGCACAAAAAAATTAAATCATATCTTAAGGGTTTTTAAACACTGATGCCAAAGACAAATGATGACAATGTTGCGAGTGACGCCTACAATGTATAGCAACCCATATATATTGAAAAAAAAGAGTTTCAAAATCAAATAACTGGCTTTTATATTGCTGTTGCACTAAAGCTAAAATAAATTACTAAAACATATTAATTTAATACAAATACATTATAAATTGAAAATATATATACAGTGAATAAAATGTAACTCATATATAAAATTTCAAATTCAAAATTTTTGCATAATACTATAAAAGTTATTTTTAATAACAAAAAATACGTTTTAATAAAACATTCTATTAAAATAAATCCTCTTTCAAAGCAATTTTACAGAAAATACTACTAATGTTTTCATAGTACAAGCAAGAAGAGATGAAAAATAAATGAGATGGGGGAAAAAAGCACTATTTCATTTCTAAAAACTACAGCAAAATGAAACTGTAATGATGCCAAATCCTGTTCATGGCAATTCTTTACTTCTTTTTTTATAATTTTCTCCCCAATCTGAAAACCCCTGTTTTAAGCTTTTTTTTCACATCAAGAATCCTTATATTATCAAACAACAATTTAGAGTTTGATAAGGCCAGCATGAGCCCACAGGAATGAGAGACATACCTCTTTGACGCTGACAGGCTGGGCAAAGATTTTAGTCTGGTCTTTCTCTTGCAGCTGATCCAGTACTGCTCGCAGCAGGACAGGGAATGGAGTGAGCTGCATCTCCAAAACCGACTGCTGCAACTTCATCTGCAGAAACCAGACCAAAACATTGGAAGAGGGATTACATTAACTTGATCAAAAACACACTTTTCATGTAGCTGCATACATTAGGGATGACAAAAGTACCAGTACTTTGATACCAAGTTGATATTAAGTTATACATAAATAGTTTAAAATTAATAAAGTTATTTCTATCTCTTGCACCTGACATCACATCATATGACGATGACCACCATACCTCCTCTCTCTTTAGCTTCTCTCTTTTGCGGATGAGCTCCAGCAGCAAGCGAGCACGCTCCAAGTCATGCCGTAAACGATGCCAGTCCTTTAACTGCTCTGTCAGAGCTTGACGGTCGTCAACGCATGGCGCCTGTCATTAAAAAAAAAATTCCTCGCTCAAAATTCGTATGCATAAGAATTGGACTGTCAATCACTGCAGACCAAGAAAGTCTCACCTGTTCTGGTTCTTTTTGCGTCTGTATGGCAGTCTGCAGGCGCCTTATTAGTGGGACACCATTCCTCGACTGCCTCTTGAGCATCCAGTAACTGAGAACCCGTTCCACAAACATCTTCTTCTTTTGGACAGAAACTTGATTGAGAATTGTGTTGAAACTGTAAGGACACAGGAAATCACAGAGCGTCAAAAATAAATAAATGAATAAAAACATTCAAAACAACAAAGATTCAGAAAATCTTTGCAGAAAAATGTTTCACCTACCTTTTAGGTGTAATACTAGGCCCAGAAACAGTCGGAACCACTGCGACGGGCTCCGATTCAGGCTTTTTGTTCTTCTTCTTATGGCATCCTTTTGCTCTATCCCTGTGAGCAGCCTTCTGACATAAACCGTTCTTGGGTTTGGAGTCCTCGTATATAGTAAGGGGTCTCCTCACACAACCGTTAGGTGTATGAGAGCAACAGTACGCCGTTTTCTTCACAGAGAACGTAGTAGCTTCTGATTCAGTGACCTCTTTGATGGGCTCCATCTTCATGTAGAGACCGGCTTTCTGAGCGCAGCTCACGTGGAAAGCTGTGTAACAGTTGGCCTTGCTGCACTGAATGCAGGCACCCACTCCTTTCTTCTTGCACAGGTAACAGGTAAGTTTCCAGCGAGCTGGAGGAATGTTTGCCACACCATCGATGGGTTCGATGAAAACCGTATTGGTAAAACCGACTTCGGGAACCCAGATGGCGCAGACCACGTGCCCCCAGCGATCATCGTCCGTCCTTTTAAGCGCGCCACCTTTATTCGGACAGAATATGCACTCGGCGAGCTGGGAGGGAGAATTTAAGCAGTGACGGCAAAGCCAGCGGCCCTCCGGGATATGGGGAACGCCGTAACACTCCTGATGCACGGCGAGATTGCACATGTCACAGAACAAAATCGCATTACTGTTCTGGCACTCGCCATCCATGCAGATGCAGCACACGGCATCCTCGTCGATAAGTGGCTGGGGCTCTCCTTGGCCCTGGCTCTCGAAGAAAGACTCCTTCTCGAAGCGGTCCATGAGGAACTCGAAGACGTTCTGAGAGACCTGGCTGTAGCCGTCGCTCTTCCTCTTCTCGTTGATCAGCTCGAGCCATGCATAGTCTTCCTCGTCCATGTCGTATTCCACCTCCTCGTCGAGCTCGTCCAGTGTCTTCTCCACATAGGTGTAGTACGCCGACGGTCTCCGTGGCACCGCCGGGAGATTGTACTCAACCGTTCGGATCTTTGGCTCTGGTAGCCTGCCCTGAGCTGGCGAACCCTGCACAGTCGTCAACGCGGTGCTCTTCTTCTGCTGGTTGTTTTTAAGCCGCACCGAGCGCACGAGGACCTGCTGCGGCTTCTCCGTGTTCTCCTTGTTGCTGGTGCACTCGCTGATCTCCTGAGCTAAAGGGTCATCGCTGTCGATGACATCCAGTTTGTCATAAATGCTGAGCCGGTGCACGCAGCCGTCGATCTCCAGCTCAACCATACGCTGAGCCTCAGCGTACGTCAAGGTCTCGCGGTTACGTGAGGGTTTGATGGGAGAGGGAGGCCTCTGCGGGGTGGCGACACGATTATGTCGAACCTTCTTCCTCATTTTGAATGCCAGAGAGGAACTGAAGTAAAAGAAAAGCACACATCAACTGATTCAAAGCCACAATTTGTACCCCCACAGATCATATTTCATTTCTGGATCGAGATACAAACACAGATGCTATAAAAACAATACAGCAACACTGTAAACATCCATTTACACCAGGACCGTTGGCTACAAAGTTAACTATAGCAATACCTATAGCATTCACACCAACAAACAACAACATGCTGTTTATTTCACCTGCTTCTTGCATGACTGTTGCTTTAAATGCTGGAGCTTATTAAAGTCTGACAAATTCTGATTGGCTGTCAACATTTGTATTGATCATCAGCTGGAAAAATAGTTTTGAAAATGTTGTTACTGTCAAAGTCTGTTCAAACCAAGGACGACAACTAAGTTTTAATAATACTTTTAATTCTTTGAGAATAGTGAAGTCCACACCACAACTATGACATTAACGACGCAGAGGAACCTTAACTTTCAGAACTTCCAAAACGAACTAGCTTACGAACGATAAAACACTGACAGCCAACCAGAATCGGCCCGACTTTAAACAGCTCGAGCATTTAAACCGAAAGACTACAAAACTGCAGCGTGCTTATAATAAACAAAAGGCTACTAAGTTCGCGTGGTCGCTAATATAGCTATTGTTATCGTTCTAGACGTGAACGGGTCTTAAGCGAGCGATGCAATTCTGTCTTCTGCCACTTTAAATACTCAAACTCTTCAGAGTGGTTTGGATTCTCATTGGCGGTCAATGTTTTTATCGTCCACCAGCTGGGGGAAAAACGTTCTGAAATTGGTTTCAACGATATCGTTCCTTTGAGTTTTTATCGTTACATTTGTGTAGTGGATTTCTTAAAGAACAATTTTTAAACTTTATAGTTAACGTCCTTGGTGTGAACAGGCATAACTGCAAGCACACAGCCATCTGGCATCCATAGCAACCTAAACCCAAGTTAGAAAATCGGCATGGAAACAGAAAAAAGCACTTGCGTTTGTATTTTTGTCTATATGTGCCGTTTCGCCATCTGACGTAGTTAATTATTTGATTACAACGTAAACAACACAACAGTAACGTGCTTGCCGATTTGAGTTGTTTAATTTTTTGAAACACATAACTGACTTTTAAGCTCCACAAACTGACACATTAACCCATTAACTAAGCAATTGGCGTTTAACCGATAACAGCCATGGTTTACATCCAGGCTTTTGTTTGTTTGAGGTGGGCAGGGCAGGACAAGGCCAAACACACTAGACACACTGGACTGGAAAGAAAACACACAAACTGAGCAGCAAGGGCACACACTGGATCCGGCGGCCTGCTGGTGGCTGTGCTAGTGAGCTAATGCTGTTTGGAAAGGTCCACCGACATTACTGAAAACATGGCGTCAAACAAAACAAAACACGCGCTGTAAAACGTGAATACAAACGCCCTTTAAAGCCGCGAATAAATAAATAAACCCCCAGAGACACTGCGGTCCGTTCTTACCTTCGCCGTCGACGTTAAAAGAAGCTTTAAAGGCAGTACGGCCGAGCTAAAAGCAGCAGCGTTGTGGCCTACTGAACAGCAGTAGGTTTAATCCGTGCACGAGCCGCGCTACCGTCCACCAGCCGCTTCTCCGTTGTATTCCAGGGGTAATATGAGGTATCCGTAACGGTCTGCCGGATCCAAAAATAAGCATTTAAAAGCCGGAGTTACACGCTCAAGATAACAGCAGCTCGACCATACTAATGCGCCTGTTCTCGGTCGTTACTGGGCTGGCCGTACGGGCACTATGCTAGCAGGCTAGTTCGACTCTCTTCCCCCACAACAATGCGGCTGCAGCTCTCCATCGCCTTACGCACTGCGTCATCGCGCACGGCGCCATACGCACAACGTCACTACGTTCCGCGGCAAAAATAAGGAAGTAGGCGCTAGGCAGGGCCTCGTAGCTTGTTTTTAGCTTATACAGTCTATGGTTTTTAGACAAGATGCATAATGGATACTGTATAGAACCAGGGAAGTGTTCTAGAGGAGCTGGAGACGCAGCGCCAGATGGGTCCCTGGAACCTGGGAATCTGGTAAAGGGAAGAGTTTCAAATTTATGGAGAATTATAATTTTTTTTTAAAAAAAATTTTATTTTGACGATAATAGTAGATAACATGACTGCACAACAGCAACGTACTGTAGGTGGCGCTATACATTTAGATTGTTATGCGCCAAAAAAACTAAAGAAGAAGATACTGTATTATTGTGTGATCCAAATTGTTCAGTTATTTATTTTATTTCGCCCTAGGCTGCACATATTAGAGTACCAAAAGAGCGCCACGCGGCAACAACATGCCGCGATTTTGAATAAAAACTTAAAATTTTTAACTTATAATTGTTGTTTTAAAAAGTGTTTTCCATGACTGTGAAAGTACTGGAAATTAATTATTTTTATGAATAAATCTGTATTTGAAACGTATATATTTTATTAATATTTATTTAAATGTATATTGATTAATGTATATATTTTCTATGTGTTTTTTTTTTTTCTTACGTTCAGCTCAAAAGCTACTATACGGCCAAAAGTATGTGGACATTCATCTAATAAATGTTTTTATTTCAATGAATGAATCGGTGAATGAATAATATATGAATCAATTATTCATTCGTGGTTCTGTTAAAATGTTTACCCAGCTGACAAAACTGTTTTGCTAACGTTCCCGTTAAGTTATGAAATCGTTGTTTCTGAGTGTTCTTTGTTTTTTAAATGTAAAAAAAAAAAATCTTGGTTACGTGAACTTTAGATACAACATTAAGGGAATGTTCTATTTAAAAAAAGTTTCCAAGCATTTTGGGAATGTTACTTTTGAACGTTCTCTGAACCATATGAAACTAATAAGTAGGAACATTTAAAAACGCTACACAAACATGCAACTAAACTGCTTCAGTTCCTATAAACAGTGTATAAATCATGGTTTTGTGCTAACATTATTAAAGACCAGATAATTGTGAGCGAATGTTCTATTAACGTTACTGGAAAAATGTTTGTTCATAACTTTGAGAGAACCTTGCCAGAACATTAAACAAAGTTCTGAGAACATCCCATGCTAGCTGAGTATACTGTAATTACAAACCATGAAAGTCACAGGACAAAAAATGTGGGAAACTTTGACCTGCAATTAGTTTTGCAACAAGTGTAAAGCGCTTGATTTATTGATCCATCAGCTGTCAACCCATTATCAAATTTATTATTATGACTTATATTATGGACTCATATGTTAACGTAAACCTGTGGTAAATTAGTTATCTTGAGTAAACTGCTCCAGTTACAATACAGGCATTATAACAGAAGTCAAGTCTTCATATCAGTCCGGCTCATATAGAATAATCTGAATGGATCTTTCCATAGAAGAGAGAATTGTTTTGTGGAAAACTGTAATTTTATTAATTTACCCCATTTTATTATTATGTTAGTATTTAACTCATTTGCATACTGTAAGGGTCATTACGTGCCAAATATATCTAATACCTTAGTAACAGTAGGTACAATTTAATAATCTCAGGTGATTCTACATCTGAATAATGCATTACATAATGACTCAAAGCCTTATTCAGCTCTTTGACAGTAATGCTATAACGCCAATGTCTCATCACATTTGCATACCCCGTTGAATGTGGGTAATGTTAACTTCTCATCAGAATGTATGGACTGTTCATGTAAGGGGTCAGACACACAATCTGTAGCTACTTCCTCATGTTCAAAATCAGATGTTGGGAATGGACTTAACCAAATTATGGAATTGCAAGAATATTAAGATTTTTTTATTTTATTTTACTAAATGTTCTAAGCTATCAGTTATGTTTCTACTAATCAATCCAATCTTAAATTTCTGTTCCACTATCTGTAGGGGGCAGCATCCTCACAGCGTATAACTGCACATGAAAACATAAGGATGTAATTAAAATGCAAGCAGACACCACAAACACTTTACATATGAAAGGAATTTATTGTGTCCAATATAAAAAAATAAATGCTTCACCAGTTCAAAAAAAATAAAAATTCCACACTGTCACAGTGGAAAGACTAAAACACATTTTTACTTCCACTTCACATGGAGAAAAAACTGATTCTAAATTTTACACTGCATCAGAAAATGGCATCACTAAACATCTCAATCGTATATTTGTATCAGTATTAGATAGCTTTAGCATGTCTATGATCCTTTAGGTTAAACTAAAGATAAGCCCAAGAACTCTTTACATTTAATAATTTCAATTGACTTTTTGCTGATGGTATAAAATGAATAAATAAATAAATAGCCACTGAATGTGGAATGTTTGTATTGCATGAATAAATAAGATACATGGAAGAAAATGTACATAAATACAATACAAATACTTGTATTAAATAAAAAAAATAAAAAAGTCCCCCCCCAAAAAAAAGAAATAAGGAAAGATAAGTGAGTCCATGAATATTGCATTGATTGTGCACATCACTCAAGTCTCTGCTAAGCAAAGTCTAAAAAGTGACATCAACAGAGATGAAGGTAGTGGAAGACATTCAGAAAATAACAGAAGGGAAAACCATCGAAATAGTGAATATGAATGGCAGAGCAGCAGAGAGATACTGTTAAATAGAGTAGTAAGTGTGTACTTCAAGTATTCGACCACTAGAGGGCGAGGGAGACCCACCACATAACTAGATACAGTCTTTGAAGGTTCCCATGAATCCAGGGGAGTTCCCCTAAAATCCATGAAAATCCACCTGGTGTCAGTCGTGACTTGAATCCCATAAAAGCAGCTTTTCAAAAAAGGCACCGAAAACTAAAAAGATAGTCTAAAAGGAAAATAATGTCCAAGCTCTATAAGAGCAACCAGTAAGATCAAAGGATCACTAGCATTGCTGCTCACGCAGTCCCTACGGGTAACAACTCACCCTTAGCAAGAAAAACAACCAAAAAAAAGACATTTATGCAACATAAACCGAAGTCCTGATAACCAACAGACTGGGAACAAGAGCAAAAAAGGTCTCAGAGTCCATTCACTCGCCATCCCCGCATCCGTCAAAGGCTTTCTTTGCCCGATTCTGTGCTGATGGAGTGAAGTGTGATGTTGCCGCTTTCTGCTTTTGGGCTTTCCTCCATGCACATCCACTGATGCTCAAAGATCTGCTCCAAAGTGGGCCGGTCTGAAGGTCTCAAGCAGAGGCACCATTTGATGAGCTGCTGACAGACTGATAAACAGAAAAGCAGCAAGGTTAAACTTCTCATCCACAAAAAGGTTTAAAAAAGAAAGACTGGACTGTTTACATCAGTTTAATCCAATTTGAGGCCAAATCAAAGGTCATTATGGGTCAATTTTGGCCCCTGGTTTGGGTATCTCCGGTTTAGAACATACCTGGAGAGACTCTTCTCCTGAAAAAGAGCCGTCCTCTTAGAATCTCCTCATCATGCTCAAACGGGATGTCACCACACACCATGTCATACAGTAGGACGCCTAGGGACCAAACGGTTGCCGAGCGTCCGTGGTATCTGTGGTAACGTATCCACTCAGGAGGACTGTACACTCGCGTGCCTACAAAATAAAACATTTTGTTTTCAATTTAGTGAGAATTAACCTTTGAGACTTACAAAACATATTTGCGGGTCAAGAACATGAAGATTGCACTTTTTTTTTGTCCTGAAACCTACTCTGTGATTTTTATTTCTGGCACAAAAAAAAAACACTCGTTTCATAATCACCTTGTTCTGGCATAAAAAGCACCGATTTTGATTACACTGCAGCACTGTATAATGAGCCGCTTCAGTCAGCTGACTCTAGCAAGGGGGGCGCCAGCGGTCTGGCGTTCGCACAAACTCTCCTCCCTCCTTCAGCCTCACTGTGAGCCGGAGAACGGCTCGATCCAAAAATACAAGCAAGCTGAAACAGGAGGGCGATCTAAAAGGGAGACTTTCAGGTACAAACAGTCACAAGCTATGGCAACTCCACATGCTTCCAGCATGAGTCACTTCCCCCAACAAAAGCCCCTTCACTAGGGGTGGTGTGACAGGCCCCCAAAGGCCAGGAGTCGCTTGGATACCAAACAAAAACAGGGATCTGTGATGGGATCATGTGGTGCCGCAACTCAGGTTTCACAACAAACAGATGCTACGCAGTAACAGCTGATCCTTTCCACTAACTTATCTCTCAGATTCGATGATTTAAGTTACATTAAATGAGTTTAAAAATGCAAGAATGTTGTCAAAATAACAAATGTATATATTGTATATAAATGTATATAAATAAATCTCTCTGTTGTAAAAAGGTGAAAAAAAGTGTAACGTCATCATTCTGTTTCAAATGTTGTCTTTCACTTAATTAAAATGTTAAAAGAAAAAAAAAAGTTTGCTGGTCTAAGATAGTCTTAACAGGTCAAAGATGGTCTTCCATGGTTTCCCTAAAATAACTTGAAAGCAAGCCAGACCAGATAAAACCATCAAAGCTGTTTTTTTCAGCAGAGGTGAGTCACTCAATTCAGACACTTAATTCTTTTTAAATCTAATGCTAATTACTGATGGTAATTATTTTTTCAGGATTTGACAAGTACAAATATTTCAACTCGTTTTATTAGAAGCGGCAGGTGCGCCAATGCAAAGCAGGAGTCAAGGACGCACCATCAAAGTCTGTGTAGACGGTGTCCTTGAGGATGGCCCCGGAGCCGAAGTCAATGAGCTTCAGGTCTCCCGTGCGTAAATCAACCAGGAGGTTCTCATCTTTGATATCCCGGTGAACCACCCCGCAGCTGTAGCAGTGCCGAACCGCCTCCAAAACCTGCCTGAAGAAGCCCCGGGCGGCGTCCTCATCCAGCGCGCCTTTCTCGGTGATGTAGTCGAATAAATCCTTCACCATCTCCGGCCGCTCCATTATAATCAACCAGCCGTCGGCTCTCTCATACCAATCGAGGAGTTTAACGACCCCCTGAAACGTACTCCCCACTTTCTTCAACAAAACAATCTCGAGTGGAACCAGCGACCCGTTCTGGAATATAAAAACGCGTGGTTTAGAAACAACCAAGCGTTTAAGAAATTCATAAATAAAAGGCTTGTTTACTTACAATCGTACCCCATTCGGTCACTCTCTCCTTAGCAACGTGTTTTATCGCAACCTAGAAACAAAAAGAAAAACGCGCGTGTGAATGTGTGACTGTGGCGCCAAACGCAGCCATGTGCTGCCACCAAAACAAAGCCAGCGCTTACCGGCAACGCGTCTGAGATCCGAGTACCGGCGTACACTGTCCCAAACCCGCCGCTTCCCAGCACCGAACCCACATGATAAACCTTCTCAAACGGCTCCCTTTCGGTCTTGGCTGTAAAACGAAGGAGAAAAAGCAGTATAAGTCAGTATGTTGGTATAACAACGTGATTTAAACCGAATGTGTACAACACACGGTTGGCAACAAAATGGCTCCATACGCAGGTCAAGAAAAGGCGCGTCCCGATTAAGCGGCTAGTCGCGTATGGAAAATTAGGAGTAACGTTAGCTAAATAGCGGAGTAAGGGCACGCGATTAAATGCGACATGAAAAATTTATATCGTTATGAAATCGAAGAACGACGTCTAAGTTAACTTACCTGCTTGAAGTTGAATTTTCACCGGCAAGTGGTCGATGTTGGTTGTGTTGCAAATATGAGAAAAAGATCCAAACTTGGACAGTAACATTTTTTGTCGTCTTCTCAAAAAGATTCTCAGTCCTTAAGATGCTTAACTGTGCTTCGGACCGGAAAACACCGGCACTCCGTCCTTCACCGAGAACACAGAGTTCCCTTAAAAAATGTAGCTTTTTAGGAGAGGGACTCTGCACGAAAATCCCACGAGCGATCGCAAACGATTCCGATTCCTCGTCTACAAAGGTGTCAGACTCCGGTAATTATTCACAAATGTCCCCGCGCACCCATAGTGAGATAGAACATCACACGTTTGCGCTTTTGCGTCTGGTCGGTGCGCTCGGTTGATGTGTCTGTGTGTGAGAGAGCGAGGAGACCGTATTAACTCTTAATTCTCGTGTTTGGGCGCTGGACGCGTTGCACAGATCCCTCCGCGACGGATAGACGCACTACAGTCAAATCACACACACACACACTTCTCAAAATTCTTTCGCGGTTCAAGAAGAAGAAATACTGAGTGATAAAATCTAGAATTACACTGTAACGTTAAATGTATAAGCATTCATCAGCAGTGATAAGTAGTGCGTTGGTGAATAGTGCGAGACGCCGATGGATACCTTGTCTGAGAGCTTTGCGCTTAGGCTACATAAGACCAACCACGTTGCACAGTTGTATAATTGCACTGTGACTAATTGGAGAAATATTGCTGGGCTGTGCCTGTCTAATAATAATAATAATGCGTTTTACAACATATATTAATAATAATATTATAAATATTAATAAAGCACATTATTATTATAATTATTATTATTACTACTATTGTCTTTGTCTATCCTTGCTGGACTGCATCTGTCAAAAAATACATATATATAAACGTGTATTATGTGTATATATGCATGTGTGTTATTAGCAACACATTTGTATATGTAGGCTATGTGTGTTATTAACAACAAATATAAAAACAAATATAAAAACCTAATTAACAATAATGAATATTAATAAAGATCTATCTATCCATCCAACCTTGTGTGTGAATCCCGTATTATAATTGCACTGTGGAGTAATATGCCTGCCTGTCAGGAAAATAATAACATATTTAATATTATAGTAATAATGTATTATTAGCAGCAACAAATTATCTTTTAAAACACATTATTATTATTATTATTATTATTATTATTATTGACTAGTTAGAGTAATATTGCTGGGTTGCACAATAATCTGTCTGTCTGTCTGTCTGTCTGTCCTTGTGTGTGAAGCCCTAAGTATGTGTCTGTGTATAATAAATAAATAAAATATAGTCATACAGTTCAGCTGTACATTATAGATATAGCATCTGGTGGGGGCACTGAAAGCCACAAAGTAGACTCCGTTGTATACCTCATCTAGTTTCAGTTCTATGATTCATAATGAATGATCATATAGGCTAACTGCATGGTGAAACATCATAAAGTATTTAGTACTCTATGGATATAGAGTATAAGATTATATGACAGCCTACATAAAATAATCATGCAGATCCTTATCAAGCATATGACTGAAGTTTTACAGATTTATTTTCTGGGATTATCTCTTTGTCCAGATCAATCCTCATCATTTCGCTCATCTAAGAAGCTAATTTGGAAAGAGGCTGATGGAAGTACGCAGACAGGATGTCTCAAAGACAGGGAGACAAGGTAAACAGTGATCCCCTGCTGTGATAGAGGATGAACGTTGTTATGAAAATTCATATGATAAGACAGCCTCTGCAAACAGACTCCCTTCATTTCCAGCTGTGCACCCCAGACCCATTAGAAACTGATATTAAAGTCAAATCGATGCTTAGCCTTTACATAAAATGTCTCAAAAATAATAACTACATCCCAGACCAAGATGAATAAAACGTGCAATTACACATAAATTCCAACTGCACTTTATGTAAAGAGTCACAAATGGCTGCTAAGAATAAAACGTAATGAGCCATGACTGAACATCTTACATCTGACAGTGAATGTGCAACATTCACTCTATTGTTACTTGTCATTCTTCTCTTATTTTCCCACAAAAAAGAACATCCTCACTTTCATCTTATGCCAGATTCATTAAGTCATACTTGAGAAGGACATCAAGGCTTTGAGGAGCATTTATGAGACACACTGAAGCAATCAGGAGGGAAATCCCTCAAGCTTTTCAGCAGTTACCTGATGTAAGGCCAAAGCACATGTGTCCAAATGAACAAAAAGCTTCTACGGACCCCAAGTGTGTGATTTAGTTGGCGAGTTTACATTCACACTCGATTATTCCTAACATCCTAGCATTTCTGTTGAACCATAGTAAATTAAATTCAAATCTCCCAACTACACTGGACTATTGTTGGCGGCTGGTCTGTCTGTCATAATGACCTCTGTCTGACGTATTCCTGAAGAAAATGTGATAACCTGTAGCAAAAGTGGCTTTATGCAGCTTTACACGTCTAATCGGACTGATCACAAAGACCCCCACTGTTTTCGCTGACAAGAGGGGCTTATAGTGCACAGCTCTGAACCCTCTTCAGAGGTTATCTGGAGGGCAGGGTTAGACAATCACTTACCTTTTCATTGGACTGGAACATGGTCAAATCCAAAGCATATTCAAAGAGGGGAAATATAATCACCTATTACATGTATTAGTTGAAATATACCTATTCCAAACCACATGCTGTCCTTGACTTGTTCAAAACCTGAAAATAAATGTATATGCATTTTCATATAGATATTGCCATTATGTATTATTTTTTGGGGGGGGGGAAATTACATTTATGTGTTTGATGCTTGCAGCAATTTTGAAATATGTATTGTGTGTGATTTATTTAAAGAAATTAGGACTGTCAATCAATTAAAAGATGAAATTAATTTATTTGCCAATTAATTCACTTCCATTAATTATTGAAATTAAAATTAATGACATGTTGGCTCTTAAACTGTATTAATTTCTCAAATACGTTTGGCTATATAATTATGTGTCAATACATTAACTTATTCCATTAATTATTTAAATTAATCAAAATTAATATCATGTAGCCTCTCAAAAATGTATGAATTTCCCAAATATGTTTGACTATATAATTCTGAAATATATATTGTGTGACACGTTTTGTTATTTATTTGTTGAAACTAGAGCCGTAAAATGATTAAAACGTAGTTATAATTTATTAAATTAAACTGTTAATTAATGAACTTACTCAATAAATTATTGAAATTAATCATAATTTGTAAAAAATAACATTTATTACTTTCCCAAATACTTGAAAAATAATTTATATTATTTTGAAATGTATATTGTGCGACAAATTTTGCATTTATTTATAGAAACTAAAGCAGCAGTTTAATTTACATATAGCATTTAATCTAATTAATCACATAATGGCATAACGTGTACCAATATTTGTTAAAGGGGTCATATGATGTTGCTAAAAAGAACATTATTTTGTGTATTTGGTGTAATGAAATGTGTTTATGCGGTTTAAGGTTCAAAAAACACATTATTTTCCACATACTGTACATTATTGTTTCTCCTCTATGCCCCGCCTTTCTGAAACGCGTCAGAATAAAAGTGGATTTGAGACTTTAGTCTTTGCAACTTTACAGATCTTCTTTATGCACCAAGAGCTTGTAACACTCCAAAGAGAAAGGAAAAATTTAAATTGCATCATATGACCCCTTTAAGAAAAGCCCCCAAATGGAAATGATTGAAAGCCATTACATTATTGAGGCATGATTAATATCTCTCTGTGTGTACAGTATATATATATATATATATATATATATATATATAAAACTCACGTTTGAATGGTCAGTGGCAAATTCTTTAAATATAAAAACTTACTTACAGTGTGTGAGTCAGAAGCGCCAGAATGTCCTTGCAAAGTTGGAACTGCCCCACTTTATAGAAACAGACACCGGCATTGTAGGCTATACTCTCCCAGGAAACAGTCCTCGTCCTCCATAAAATGCGTTGCACACATCTGAATATTTGGGTTGAACTGTTCTGGAACAGTGTTGTTAATACAACTTAACCACTGATTTCTAGTTGTGTCCTCTTTTGGAAGGCCAAACAAAGTAGTTTCGCTTTCATAACGAAACACACAGCGTCTTCACGACATGGCGGCGGTGGCGGCAACAACAATACTACAGCGAGAATCAAAGTTACGCCTTCTTTCTTTGCGTGAACATTTGGGCGGCGTTATGCAAATCTTCCCACATAGTGACGTAGACATCTGGGGGCGTGTTAGAACGAGCTGTTTTAGGTAGGAGAATATAAAGAATAGAATATCTTTTAGAATATAATTCTTTATAAAGAATATCTCTTTGGATTTGAGACTTTAGTCTTTGCAAAAATGGAGAAATCAGATTCATGCACTTTAGCCAGGTGGGCTGGGAGCATTAAATTAGGGTTTTTAATCTCCATGGATTAGAGCATTCTAGGAAAATGGTCCAATCAGATGACATATGGGTGGGAAGCGTAGTAGGGTAACAAATAAACAGTATGCTCGAGTGCAGCATTACAGCGTATTACACCTAAAGCATAAATGAAATTAAACCCTATAGAGGGTCAGGCTGTACCTATACTTCCTGTTGGCACATCAGAGGTCAGCACAAGGTCAGCTTTCTGTGAACATACATTCTTGATTTCTACCAAATCCTGGCACTTTTTTAGTGGGAGTGCATCATTCATAAAAGATCACCACGGCCAGTTGGCAAACACAACACAAGCAAAATGCAAATGGTGTCACTTGGACCTTGAAACATGTCGAGCTGTGACTTTTCAGTGAATGTAATCCAAATATCTGTTTTAGAAAGGGTTGAGTATTATCAAGACTTCATGAGAAAACTTTAGTCAGTTTAGTTTGCATCATATTAAACTAATATTTGTTATACCAGTAATTTACTGCTTAAAGGGATAGTCCACCCAAAAATGAAAATTCTGTCATTAATTATTCACCTTCATGTCACTCCAAACCCACAAGACCTTCGTTCAACTTCGGAACACAAATTAAGATATTTTTTATGAAATCAAGAGAGCTTTCTGACCCTGCATAGACAGCAACGTAACTACCACGTTCAAGGCCCAGAAAGGTAGTAAGGACATTGATAAAATAGTCCATGTGACATCAGTGGTTCAACCTCAATTTTATGAAGCTACGACAATACTTTTTGTGTGCAAAGAAAACAAAAATAATGACCAGTGAGGATGCAATAAAATGACACAGTAAAGACTCTTTCAAGAAAAATCTATTTCAAATAAACTTTCTATTCATCTAAGATTCCTGAAAAAGTATAATGGGTTTCCATCAAAATATAAAAAATATTAATACAAAATATTATGAAATGATTCTTTAGCACCAACTCAGCATTTTAGAATGATTTATGATGGATCATGTGATACTGAAAACTGGAGTAATGATGCTGAAAATTCAGCTTTGCATCATATAAGTTACATTTTAAAATATGTTAAAATAGAAAACAGCTATTTTAAATTGTAATAACATTTCACAATATTGTATTTTTTAAGTCTCATGAGAAACTACTTTAAAAAAATATAAATAAATAAAAAATTTAGATTTTTAAAAAAAATTCTCTTAACATTCTCTGCCTTCTGACATCATCATATAGTAACTTTTTCATAAATTAATCCTGAAAGTTTTTTGTCCTGTTTCCCTCTGAAATACATCACAGCAAATGAGTTGTGATGATTCATAATGACTTTAAAAGGATGACATGCTTTTGTTGTATGTTAAAGAGCAGTGTGAACATCAAAAAGTCTTATTTTGCGTTCCACACAACATTGACATGAGGGCGAGTAAATGCTGAACTGTTCCCTTAGGTTCTCCTTTGTAAGGTCCCTGCTGCTTTAGCAGTGTCATATAAGTTACATCAACCCACCTTAATGGGGAAATCTGTTGAGTCATGAGAATATGACGCCAAAAATTATTTATTTTAAAGTTTCCTGTCCAACGTTCGCAAGTTTTTGCCCCGAAATTAGCAGTTGTGTTTTTGTCGTTGCCATGTAAAGAGAGAGTTTATCACCCAACCATCTTCTCTCAGCACCTGCAAAGAGTTAGGACATCAAAGCCTCCGCTAGCAAGCAAGTATCCTGGAGCCCCGCCCCCAGCCTTAGCTGCTGCTCCTCATGTTATTGTTTTGACTGAGGGCAGTAGTCACATGACCCTACAGTGTTATGACTGGGGGCTGTGGAATGTAGGTCACTCCAAGCTCTCCCAAAAGAACGCTCGGCCCGCTTTTATGACAGTCCCACTCTGAGCACACTTTCTTTTATCTCATTCCCCAGAAGGATGGATGTATCTGCTCATATATCACATGGCTGAGGATGAAGGGAGCATAGAAGGGGAAACATGCATTGCAAGCCATTTCTGGGAGCTGATCTATAGACTAAAAGAGAGAATAATTTACGGTGTTAACTGGTAACAAATAGTATTAGACCGTCCTGCCTAAAATTGCCACTGTAATATATTACAAATCTGAGTTTTTGAGAGTGATGAGTTTTTCTATAGCTCTATAAGTGTTTTTTTAAATTTTTTATTATGCCATTTATTATGGTTGCACAATATCGGTACCATATCGGTTATTAGATGCTTTTTTAGTTTATTGCTATCAGTCAATTGGTCGATATGTAATATTTTTTCTTTTTTTATGTTTAGAATGCATGTGCTGTGATCTATCAGTCACTTAGCCCTTAAAAACAATAATAATTTAATAACACTGTTAAATCTTTGCAAATATCAAAATGAATATCCATTTTTCATACTGTACATTAAAATGTTGTGATGCCTGATTTGAGTTTTTAGTGTTTTATTTTTCATTTATTGGGATTAAATAGTATAGATTTTTGATATAGGCCCTTTATCGGTTATTGACCATAGCACGATAATAATTATCAGTTAACCGATATCAGTCAGAATCAATATTTCCACATTCCTAATATGTTTCTACAGATGTCATCATATTAGAATGATTTAAGGATCATGCACTGAAGACTGGAGTAATGATGCTTAAAATTCAGCTTTTCCATCACAGCAATAAATTAGATTGTAAAATATATTCAAATAGAAAACACCTATTTTTACATATAATAATATTTCAAATTTTTTTATTAAATGAACGCAGCCTTGGTGAGCATAAGAGACAAAAATGTTTACAAAATCTAACCGAACCCAAACTATTGAACAGTAGTGTACGTTATTTTCTTATTTTCAGTGTATGTTTTTTTTTAAAGAGAACAATTCTCTTAATCTTTTAGCAAAGTAACATCACTTTCCTTTTTGCGTAACATCATAATATAAAGACTTTTTCATAATTTAATCGATCCTGAAAGTTTTTTGAATTGACTCCCTCAGTTGACTTGACTCACACCAGCCAATGAAAATGCTCTTTCACGCACTGATGCTCAATGGCCTGAAGCATCTGGCATCTTGCATGAAATGCTCTGAGCGTCACTGATTCTTTTGTTTTAGCCCTTAATTTAACTGTCAGTCAATTTGACAGTCACATCTAGAGTGCTTCTACTACCCTCCATCCTCAGCCCACCCCAAAACACTATGCCAGGGTGACAGCTCAGTATTTATAATGCACATAACATATGGCCACAGAGAGTAAACAAAAGAGGCAGTAAACAATATATATGAGAATGTGTGTATCGGGACGCACTGTTGTTTTTTTTAATGCATGCCATTGGGGATGAATCTCTTTAAAAATGAATGAATTGTGTATTTGCATCCTCCAGAGTGGTACAATTAACAATTGTTGTCAGACTGACATGAAGGAAATCAATTCTATTGACACTAGTAGTGTGGATGTATAAACAAAGAGGAGTTTTATTACTTTCACAAGACATTTACACTGCCAGACAGATTTTGACACACCTCTACATTCTTTATTATTACACATTGTAAAATAATAGTTAAGTCAATAAAATATGTATAGAAATTATGTAGTAACCAAACCATCCTGGTGCATCCTGGGATGCTTTTAAATATTATTGAGCTAGTTTCCATGTATGGATATTTGTGGTAGACTAGTCGATCAACTAAAATGGAAATATGTACATGAACATTTGTGTATAAAATTTTTTAAACATTTAAGCATTCATCTTCTGGCAGTATAATTGAAATTGTATGTACAGATTGTATGTTATATTATATAAGATTGTAAGATTATTGGAGTATGTTACTTAAGTATGTTTTACAGTATACAAAATACTACTCTTTTTATTTCAAAATTTCACATTTCATTCTACTGTATGTGTTGCTTGTCATTTCTTTGTAATTATTGTTAAATTTACTTTAAGCATATACATTCTGGCAATATACTTGAAATTGTGTTAATTCAATTATAAAAAAAGAAATAAACATTTATAATTTAAGCATATGAGTTCTGGCAATATACTTAAAATTGTACTCATTTATTTATTTAAACTGTGAAAAAAATCTAATTGATTGATTGATTTTTTTTTTTAAATTGAAAAAAAAACTTGTATCATTTAAGCATGCAAGTTCTGACAATATACATGAAATTGTATTTATTTATTTAAATTTGGGGGGGGGGTAACTTTATAACTTAGAGTTAAGTTCTGGTGATATAAAGGAAAGATTTATTTATTTATTTATATTTCATTTCATTTGGGGGACAAAATCCCCATTTTGTTTTTTTGATTTATTTATAGAAACTGTTCTTTAGTGGTGGGAGGGAGTCAGGCATAGATTTTTTTTGGCCATTGTGAAGACCCCGAGGGCGTCTCCCACTGTCATCTGCTTGTCACTCCAAAACGCTAGTCAAGCAGATGGAAATTTAAAAGCGTCCCACTGTTTAGTTCCTCTGCTAATCAATGGAGAAATTAGCACAGTCATCAAGGGTCCATGATTGTGGCTTTGTTTTGTTAATTAAAAAGCTAGAATGATTAACTCTTGAGCATTTAAGGGGTGTAATTTCACAAATGAGCTAAATTAGAATAAGGAACAGACATTTAATCCTCAGAAGAACCTTGCATAAACAATGTTTAGCCATAGACCTAATGTAAAGAGGCTGTCAAATGCTGTATTGACTTTGTAGGTGCCCAGAAATACTAGATCTGAGTATTTGGGCTGCTTAACATTCATTCAGAGGTCACTTGTGAAGAAAAGCAGGTGGCAGCGTTACTCATACGGAACGCCAGAAACACATGCAGTCATGTTTCAAGTGCCCTGCCAAATGTGCTTTGTAGGTCTTGCTGTCGTGGACTGAATGTACACATCTTCTTTACCGTTCTACCCTCTTTGTAGTAGGCTGTGGAAGTCACGAACTCCTTTATGCAGCTGGGAATCAAACTGACACAACAGTTTGATGTGGTTTGGTTCCTGCGGAGGTCACAGCATGTGTTTTGGTAGGGAACAACAACACACGATCTCTCGTATTGATAGAGCGTTTCACCTTCTATCTTTATATCCTCCCACACACTTCCTTTAAAGTGTTCTAAGCTTGTGCTTTCCTTGGATGTGTGCGCTCCTTTCTTTTACGCCATAGTAGATGTGGTTTTTAATTGTGATCGATTCGTTTTTGATTGAGGTGAGTTTATGGTCAATCTTTGATCTTATTTTTTTTGTACTTCAGTCAGTGTGCTTTTGTAACATCAAGCCGGTTGCACAATGCACTCGATTGAACCTTTTCACCGTTTCTCTTTCTCTGAAGAAGTCAGACACACTTCTCTCAATTCACTCCTACACTTCCATTCACTTCCTCCGCTCTCAGATAAAATTATAGGATTCAATGAGATGCCTGACTCGGCTATTGTAACCCCCACAAAAAATATATTTCAAGCTCCTTTCTTTAGGTTGCCATCCTTGCTTTCTTATTTATGAGATAAAACAAGCTGTAAGTGAAAGAGAAAGACAAAACCTAACATTAAATAGTAGCACTGCTCTAAAAAATAGCTTGGTTTCCAACACTTAAAGCATTAGTTCACTCAAAAATTAAACTTATAACCAACATGTTGTTCCAAACCTATTTGATTTTATTTCTGAATATAATGGCTTATATGGAATATAATCAAAGCAATCCAAAAAGTCATATGGACTTCTTTTATGAAGCTTTTGTGTCCTTTTAAAATTTTTAAAGCTCCTCATGTTTTGAAATTGCATGGATAAGTGCAACCAGCACATTCTTCAAAATATTTTCTTTTGTGTCCCACAGAAGACAGTAAGTTATGGAACAACATAAGGGTGAGTAAATGATGACAGAATGATCATTTTTCTGTGAAATATCCCTTTAAGTCTTGTACATGTGACTCCACTGAGAGAAAAGGGGAATAAACAACAGAATGGGAATTTTCTGGATCTGTCTGGTACATTCGCTGCAGGCTTTCATAATAGCCAACTTACACAATGAGGTTACAACACTGAACGCAATCCTGCCCAAAACCTGTTACCTAGCCCTGCTCCCGCTGGATTTGCCATCACATGATCAAAACAAAGAGATCACATGGTCCAGCACATGGCTCACCATGACTCAGCACGGGGAACATAAACACATGCTGACCTTTTCACTTGTTATGGTTAGAAATCAAGCTGTTCCCTTTGTTTCACTAATATGTTATCATACACTTAGCTCACATTAGTTGAAGCATGTGAGGTTAATTTTAGCCTGTGATTCTAATCGTGTCTTTTGCAGCCAAGCTTGTCCATCCTATAGATCATTTTCATCACCAATAGTTGAATGAGTAACAAAGGTCACATAGATCAAGTGTCTCCACTGTCCTCATCACGTGTGGCCATTTAAAGTGCAAAATCACATTACAAGCAGCTGTGAAGTACTAGGACACGTGAGTGTGGTTATACTCAGCATCCCGTGTGTGTGTGTCAAAGTTCAACAGTCACGCAGACACTATTAGTGCTATAAGCGTTTAGGCAGACTGGGGTTGGATTCTTGACGCTCAAGACAGACAAGGCAGAGTCAAACGGTACGGTTTCCATAGTAACGCCATGAGGGCACCCGCCGAGCCCCTGTGTCTAGGTGTGTGTAGATAATGAATCTGAGCACTCTGGGTAACCCAGGTTGATCTCTCACAGAGATATGAAAGCCTCGCAGCATGACCACTGACCTGCAATTACCTCATAACTTGCACTGCAGGAGGGTTAATTACCTTTTATTAAAGCAGAGAGTGGACCCGTGTTGGGATGTATTCTGCTGTGTCTGATCTACTGTTGAGCTAAACCTTAACAAAACATTAATGTTGAACCATTCTGATGAAGAGTTCAAGATGGACTCACAATAGCAAAGCAAACTAAATTGTAATTTTAATGAATTTTTTCTTTAATTGATTGGTTCAGTAATACGGATCCCTGGACAACATGCAGGAAAAAAAAAATTATATCGTGGCCACAAATGAACAATTAGTTTCCATGACATACTAATATCTCAGCATGATTTACTAATTCTTTCTCTCGTTTTAAGTAAATCGTGAGCACAATTTACTAATTCATTAACTCATTTTAGTAAAATCGTTAGTACATTTTACTAAATCTTGTCCACAATTTCAAAAATCCTGTCTCATCGTTTTTTATGCGTAGTGAGAAAACTATTGCTGCTGTTATGAATAAAGTATGACAGGACTGTAATGGGTATATAGCCTGTTCACAAAGAAGGTACAATAGGCTATTCACAGATCTTTCAACGAACATTTGCATAAAACAAATTACTGGCCTAAAAGGTGCTCACGATTTACTTAAAATGAGGTAACAAATTAGTAAATTGTGCACACAATGTGCTTAAAACGAGGTAACGAATTAGTGAATCGTGCACACAATGTGCTTAAAACGAGGTAACGAATTACTATATTGTGCTCACAATTTACTTAAATCGAGCTGACGTATTAGAAAGTCGTAGGAAGAATTGTTAATTCGTGGCCACGATATAATAATTATTATTATTTTCCCGCATGTCATGTCTGGGGCTTCATACAGTAGCCAATCATCTGAGCAACTGCTTCAGTCACAAGACTTGTTGAGGCAAAGACACATGACTCTTTTGACAGTACCGTTTCTAGGCATAGGCAAGCTAGGCGGTGGCCTAGGGCAGGGGTTCCCAAACTTTACAGCCCACGACCCCCAATATAACAGTGCCAGTACCTCGGGACCCCCACTTTACTCTGAGGTGGTTAAATGGCGGTGCACATGCACTTATAGCATAATGACAACACAAAGGAACACAACAGTCTTAACAACAATAATATTATTTTATTGTAATCTACTCATTACTTACATTTCAACATTAATCTTGCCTAATTAGTTGGGTGGGCAACATGCTGGAGTACAAAACTCCACGTTGGCGTTTTATTTTTAATTCAACTTTTTTATGTATTAATTTTAATAAAATTTTTATTTATGGGTAAAATATGCTATTTCTAATCCTTTAAAAAATTATTTTATTTCTGGAAATCATCTTGTGACCCCTCATTGTGTATGCAACCCCTGGCCTAGGGCAACACCAGTAGGAGGGGGCGCCAATGAGCGCAAGTACTGGCACTACATTTTAGCAGGGTTGTGATAAAGAGTGGCACGGCCAACCTGAAATATGATTGCTGCCCCCACTGGATCCCCCAACATCATTGGGCTAGAGTACTGTCAATCTGACAATGCCTGTATGCCATTGAATCAGAGCGCTGTCAATTGCTGCCGGATTGTCGCATGCAAAGTTTGCATTTGGAGCGCTCAACAACACTTTTAGATCAATGGGTTCTGTCAGTGCTTTGGCAAAGTAACGCTTTTTTTTTTTGCCATGCAATAAAGCTAAGTTCAAAGGACAATTTAAAATACAGTAAAAAGTGCACAAAATGAGTATTTTGTTAAGGCAGTATTTGTGGCAGTCGAGAAATCATGCTGCAAAATTGGTCCAAATTGTGTGCGTTTTTGCGCCAATGCATTATTAAGGGATCAGTGTGTTGTGTAATATTCCCATATAAAACTTTAACGGCCAATTAAAAAATATTGGTATAGTAAAATTCCAATTTGGATATCGCCTATGGCGTCAAAATGGCTAGACACGGCCCTGTCTTTTGATGTGCATCAAGGAATTCCGTTCTGTTTACGTCGTCGTTTGTCTTCTTACCAAATTAAATCTTTTATTTTTCTTTCTTTTTTTTTTATTTAAAAAGTGTTTTTGTGCATTTTGGAATTTTATGTGCATCTTGGTGTTTACATCCAACATTTTTATGCATTATCCCAAAATTTGGATAAAAATGTGTGGATGGACAATTGACCCTTTACAAAGACCTGCCCCCCCCCCCCCCCCCCCCTATAGTTATGTTGCTACAGTACTGTTGCTTAGTTACTGACAATGCTGACAGACAAGACAGAGCAGGTTACTTCTGGTATTAGTTACTGTTGCTACGTCTGACAAGCCATGGTGTTTTCACGCCACACATCATGTTATCACGCAGTGAAATATACATTGCAGAGCAAAGAGGACACCAACAATGTGCCAACAGACAAGACAGAGCAGGTTACTTCTGGTATGAAACAAAGTCTCAGCTTTCAGATTTTGTCATTTTTTAATAAATTCAAACTATAAACACCATTTTGTGGCTCTTTAATGTGTCATGTCAGATCGCTGTAGCACCTCAGTTCAAGCAGCACGTGAACCGATCATCTCTTCCTCTTTACTAGTTGTAGAACAGAATAAACATGAATGAACATCATAAGGTATCTTGTT
Organism: Sinocyclocheilus rhinocerous; assembly: GCF_001515625.1. Classification (NCBI taxonomy): domain Eukaryota; kingdom Metazoa; phylum Chordata; class Actinopteri; order Cypriniformes; family Cyprinidae; genus Sinocyclocheilus; species Sinocyclocheilus rhinocerous. The sequence continues at coordinate 1,764,768 of NW_015654059.1, forward strand.
TCAAAAGCAGCTGTGGACGAAGTACACAAATCAAGTACTTGAGTAAAAGTACAGATACGTATGATAAAATATTACTCCAGTAAAAGTAAAAGTACTCCTTTTTCAATTTTACTTGGATGAAAGTACAAAAGTACTCGATTTTTTATGTACTTAAGTAAAAAATTACTGATAGATAGATTTATTTTGCAATTTTATATATGCTACTTAATTAAATTTTATATTAGCACATATTTTTTATAATCCTACTGCTCAAAATACCTGGGATTTTCCCAAAATAACCACTATATGGATTCAAGATATATTTTTGTTGTTGATATGGACTACGTTGACAGGAGTGATGTAGTAATGTTCACTGTGAATCTTACACTGCGAAGTACCTGAGAGAAAACAGATTTGACCATCTGATTTTCACCAGTAAGAAACAAGTGTTTTAAAGCTTGTTGTTTTCCAGAACATCACAGTTATATATGACATGAGAATAAGGCCTGAAGTTAGGAAGAACATTTGAAGGAAAATATAATTATATTTTCATGATGATTTTTTTCTTCTCAAACCTTGTCTGTGGTGTAAAAACACCCCTGGCCAAATGCCCCCAGAGGGCATCACTTCCCACCAGTGGTGGGCGAAGTACACAAATCAAGTACTTGAGTAAAAGTAACTGACAGTTTTGACCTAAATATGATTTTGAGTTTCAATAATTAATCCTAAAATTCGACATTAGTTTGCTCGTTCTAACACGCCCCACATGTCTACGTCACGATGTGGGAAGATTTGCATAACGAGTAGTTATCATGTTCTGAACATCACATCCTTTCTTTTTGCCTCAGATGTAATCTATCTAGCTGGTTGAATAAAAATATTTGGACTTTATATCTAAAAATTACCTAAATTTAGCACCAGCAACCTTGTTAGCTAGACAGTTAGCATCAGCTAACAATATTTACTTATTTTCAGTATGGTTATGAATAAACATTCATATCTGTCTACTCGGCTAGTTAATCCAAGGGTGTCGGAGCACGTGATATATTATAAGGAGTAACCATATGTTTTATGAGATGTAGCGAAGTAAAAAGTACGATCTTATGCTTTGGAATGTAGTGAAGTAAAAGTAAATGTTACTCAAAATAAAACTACTCCAGTAAAGTACAGATACTTGAAAAATGTACTTAAGTACAGTAACGAAGTAAAGCTACTCCGTTACTGTCCACCACTGTTCAAAAGCGGAAAGACATCATTACACACCATTTTTCAAGTTCTAGTCCACCGATTTTAATCTACTCTCCTGTCTGGTTTGTTTGCTGGACAAAATGGCAGATTCGCCATTATGATTGATCAGATCGCCTGTCAATGAAAACTCCCGGCAAAGGGTCAATTGGGTTATGATATTCTCTCAATGTGGCACAGATACCTCCTTCAACATAAGACAATGGTATTTAAGTTGGGATTTACGTTTATTTTATCATCGGTCTGATGTCTTTAAATATCCAGTTGCAAGAATTTGAGGCATCATTCACGTATTTTTATTACAAACTGTGTCTTAGCAAGCACTTCTAATATCCATTCTAATAAAACTCAAAGAATCTAGAAACTTGAGTTAATTAAATTGTTGGATACAATGACACTGCCGCCAGCAAGAACAAACAACCAATAAGCACAATTAATCACAGATGTAATGTAATTCATATCATTGACCTTAAAGTGTTACGAGTAAATATGTTATTCCTCATTCAAGCCATTGCTCATTTCTGTTTAATGTCTGTCATGAGGCACTGTTGCTATCTATAGGCAGTGCTATCTTAGTAACAAAACCGGACCCCAGCACATCATGCGCCAGCTGGAGGGAGGACAGTTTTGTTAACTGACACACGAGGGACATTTCAGTGTAAATGCCAGGGTAAGGTTAAAGTTTTGATGGATATTTTGTAGACAATTGCTCACCGTTAAAGTTAAATGTCTTACGATGGCTTTTCACCAACGGCAAGTATTTATAAACTAAGAGCACAAGACAAATGATCAAGCAGGCTGCTAGACATGGACATTGTCAAGGTAAGAGTTGGAGACAGTGTCTTTGAAACAAACAAGTCTCTACTGTTAGGGGAATGTGAATACTTCAGGGCACTTTACAGATCGGGAATGGTAGAGTGCCATCAAGAAGAGATTCACGTAAGGAACCTCAAAGCTCAAGGGTTCCTAATCATGCTGGCCGTGGCCAATGGTGAGAGACCCATTCTGAATGATGAGGAGATTTTGGAAGCCATTGAATGTGCTGCTTTCTTCCAGGCTGAATCTCTTGCAAGGCATCTTCAGGATCTTCTCAACTCCAACAACTGTCTGCTCATGTACCAAGCTTCAGCCACCTTTGGCTTATTGGGACTCCATGAGATGTCAGCTCAGTTCATTCGCAATATGTACCGTGACCTGCAAGAGGACTTGAAGAAACTTCCTCAGGAGCTGGCTGAACATGTGGAGTCTCTGGTTCCTAGTGCGTTTGTGGCTGTGGGTTCACACTCCACTTGCTCTGTGGATGAGCTTCCTCTTGCCGCCACAAGGACAGTATGTTACCTTGATGAGGATGATGAAGAATGGAAGGTCCTCACTGCCTTGCCAATGGAGGCTAGCACCTCTCTGGCTGCTTTGACCATTTTGGACAACCGACTCTACGTTGTTGGAGGTGTGCACGGTGTTGACAAGAGGCCCGTTGATGCTAGCTTTTGCTATGATGTTGTCACCAACACCTGGAGTTTGCTGCCAGGTCCCAGACAGCCACGGTACAACTTCACCCTAATTGGGATAGAAAGTTGCCTCTACGCCATCGGAGGAGAGTCTGGAAGAACCACCATGTCCTCAGTTGAGATATATAACGTTGTCACAAAGGAGTGGACATTCGCAGCACCATTACCTCGACCGGTCGCTGGGGTCGCATGCACCAAAGCAATGAGCCGAATTTTTGTGTGTCTGTGGAAGCCGATGGAGACTAATGAAATCTATGAATACATCCCAAACCAGGATATGTGGGTTCTGATGAGTACCCTTCTGAAGCACCAGAGCTACGGACACTGCATGGTGGCCCACAGGGACAACCTCTACGTCATTCGCAACGGTCCCCAAGATGACTTCCTGCGCTGTTTGATGGACTGCTACAACATCACCACCGGACAGTGGACGTCAATGCCTGGGCACTATGGCAACAGCAAAGGGGCACTGTTCACCGCTGTAGTGAGAGGAGACTCTGTGTTCACGCTGAACCGCACCATGACTCTGGAGTACACCATCACAGGGAACATGTGGAAACCTTTTAAGCAGGTGAAGGGTTTTCCTAGGAATGGATCTGTGTGGACATTTCTACTCAGGATACCAAAGGAGAGGAAAGAAGTGACAGTGTCTTAAATGGACAGAACCTTATTAGCAATATTAGTGGCTAATACATTTGTATACTGTTTTTATCCCATTCACAGTGAACATGAAATTTCGGCACAAGATTTTTAAAAACAAAACAATTTATCCCTATGGCTTTCACAACAAAAAGTCACAAAAGAGTGCAAAAACTCACATTGTAGGATGAATTCAATACAATAGCTCGTGGTAAAGTTTACTTGGAAAATCGTGACTCATGGTCAATTTCTCTTGGAAATTATACTGGCAAGCTGTGTGGAAATGTTTGCTGACACTCTTGGGTGCCTTATTAAATGTTAAAATGGGTCACAATGTAGCTCCATTGTATTGAATTCACCCGCCCTGATATTCAGTAAACTATTTCCTTTTGTGTTTTACATTAGAAACCCATATGGGTTTGAAACAACATGAGGTTAAATAAACAAAAACAACATTTTAATTTCTCTTTAAATCCTTATTGTCAGATGAGTTGCGTTTAGAATTAGAAATACAATATTTTCTCAGAGAATGAAAAATTGTTAGCAGTTTTCATCATCTCTTATTGTAAATAGACTTTTTTTGTTTATTATGTCTTTGCTTTCTGTGGTCATCTCATATCACAAGATTGTATTATTGGTTTATCTCTTTTTGGCATGTTTATATATGAAATGTTATTTGGCAGAAAGGCACCTTGCATCTTGAAATGCATTTACGGACAGTTCTTTCAGAGCATGATTGTGCCGTCGCCAAGTCTAAAGGGGCAGAATTCAGATGCTTGTCAGATCAATGTGACATTTTGCTTGTGTCATGCTCTTAAAACTACCCAAGGTGACACTTTCATTCAACAGTCAAGTGAAAGGTTGAGCTCTTTAAGAGTGATGTTCTTTACTTAAGGCAGATTAGCATTTCATATAATTTTGACTGACACATTGACCGACACCACATAGACTTGATTCTTATGATCTGCTTAGACCATTTCCTTATGTAATGTGATGTTCTAATAAAATATTAATTTCTGTTTGTTTCCAATGAAAAAATTATTGTTGTGGAGAATGTGGACTTACTCAAGACTCTGAAAGGCTTTTGATAGGATTAAATTACATTGCATAAGCACCATTGCTTAGTTTGCAATCGTATTTCCTCTGACTATTTAGTGCCATAATTTGTAAAAATTTTATAGTGACTATCAAAGGAGGGCATAACAATTTTGGGTAAACTCAGCAGGCTTTTTATCTGCTGCAGTGGCACAGATGTACACAAGGTCCTCAGTTGTTGGGACGGATAGAAGAAACTGCCAATGAGCACGAAATTTTACTGCCAAGTAGAATTAGCTCTATGGGTAAGAACTACATTTGTTTAGTCTGAAAATAACATCATGTGGGTCACCTCAGGACAGAGACGTTTTCGCCAGGCTGTAGTGCCTCATCCAAACCATGCTAGGAACTCAATGGGATGAAATGTCAGTACAACTGGAGCAGTGTCACACATACAACTGGTATAATCTGTCACAACGTGAACCTTATTATTACTCTTTACTTATTATTAGGTGGGTGATTTGTAGAGTACTGAAAAGTCTTGTTGGCTGGATCTAAAATTAGCGTTTGACAACACCAAAAGTACACACTTGCTTTGATAAATAACTAGAATATTACTGATTTGAATTATCTACAAAATAAAAGTTCAGTAACTTTTACTGAAGTAAAAAATTTTGCACTTAAAGTTAAGAAGCCTTTTTTCTTGTATTGTTGCAACTCCATGTGGAGGAAACAAAATTAAAGTGCCCCTATTATGGATTTATGAAAATTACCTTTCATGCAGTGTGTAACACAGCTCTAAGAGAATGAAAACACCCTTCAAAGTTTTAAATCTGAAAGTGCACCGTGTATAAAGTTATTGTCTCTCAAAAGAAAGAGTCGACTCTGAATCATTGAAAGGAGTCGTTTTTAAAACGAATTCCAAGCCGTCTCATGTTGATGTCAACATGAAACATTAGCATATTGCCCGCTCACTTGTTGGTCTTTTCGCATTGGTCTGAATGAAAATGCAAATTCATTCTTTGCCACTAGGTGCGCTTTTGGAGTGGTAAAAACAGCGGTTTCCCCGGTAACGGCTGTAAACAAAGCAGCACTGCGCTCACAAACGCAGCTTTTATTATGAAATGGAAATGAAATCGACCAATCGGACCAATCACCGCAGATTAGCATCATGCAAAGGAGGGGTTTGGAAAAATTAATCGTTGAGCGAATCGTTTGGGAGTCGTTGAGCAAGTAAGGTAAAAATAAATGCATATTATAAGACAACGAAAGTGTTTTTTGACATTGCATGCATGTCAACCTGTTTTTGGGGACTCCCAAAACCAAAATATGAAGCTTTCATTACCCATAATAGGGGCACTTTAAAATTGAAAGATAATGAGGCCCGCCAAAAATGGACCTACTTGTATGGAAAGTGTGAAATACAGTTGCAAAATCACTTGCCGATTTTCTACTCTCTTTTTCTCTCTTTTTCAAATCTGCATGCAATTTAAAGTCGCAATGAAACAGAAGTGGAACAAAGCTTTTCTTCTGTTTTACGACATGTATGGAAGCCTGTTTCTGTCAAAGAATAAAAAATTAATAAAAAAATGTGACACTTTTTCTCACAATTCTGACTTTTATTCTTGCAATTCTGAGTTTATATCTCACAATTCAGACTTTTTTCAAAAAATAATTCTTGCTGACTTTTTCTTGCTCAGAATTGTGAAATATAAGCTCAGAATGAACTCGCATTTCTGAGAAAAAAAAGCGCAATTGTAAGATAAAAACTTAGAATTCCGACTTTTTTTAGCAATTCTGAGTTTATTTCTCACAATTGTGACTTTTTTCTCAGAATTGCTTGTTTATATCTTGCAGTTCTTACTTTTTTCTCTTTTTTTCTCCGAAGTCTCACAATTCATTTTTTTTTTTACAAAGTATAAGGAAATTAAAAATAAAGAAAGTAATTACAACATTTTATCTCACAAGTCTGTCTTTTTTCTCTCAATTGCGAGTTTATATCTCACAATTCTGACTTTTCTTCTCAGTTTAAGCGGATGAAATTATTGGAGGAGTCCAACATATGTCACCACTGATACGTCTGTCAGCAGGAGATCAAGTTATTTTGATTAAGAATTGATGAACTGTTCACAATAAGATCAATAACATGCATTTATGGTGAATTTTTATTTCATGCCGACTTTAACTCCTAAAAAATTCCCATGTACCCTATGTCCAAGCAGAAAATGATACTGCACATAAGCTGCTCTCAATTGTGAGGGACCTCTGCTAATGTAAACTATTTACCTCCAAATTTCACTTCAGTCTTGTTTTAGTTTCACTTCGCCCTGGGTGATTCAAAACTAGCCTATTGATCATTGCTGATTCAAAGCAGACTTACAAATGAGACTCATTTACTGTGTGTTCACCCTTTTGTCTGACAGACCACAATGGCTCTCTAAACAATGCATGCAGTCATTCCCATGGTCGATGGAGGTTAACTCTAAAGGCAGTCATCTGAGGTCAGGCTTTTCTCAAGGGTATGCGTCTATCTCTGCCTCTGTCCACTATGTGCCAAAGGTGGCAGCTAGATATCTCTGCCTCATAGGGCACATGAGGTCTCTCAATAGCACCATTTGTGCCAGGCTAGAAGAGTCCCGGGGTGAGACAGCAAGACTGTCTCAATCTATTCAAATAATTTCAAAATGACATGTCAGGACGGTAATGATAGTTTGGATTTTTATAGGAATATTGCTGCTTTCACCCTAATAACAGCTCTGGATGCACTGGATGTTTGTGGCGCTATCGCTTTTGCTTAGCCGCTAAGCTATGGTATGCAGCGGTCTGGCGGCCTTGTGTATTGAAAGCACATGCACTCGCCCACCTTGTGATCTTAAACATTTGGGGATGAGCAAATAAAAAGCATACCACAACAGCTTAATTGGTTGTGTGTAATGAGAGACATGTGCCAAGCATGTGTTTTGGCCTGACCGCTCACTTCAATGAGCACCCACATGTAGGATCTTATAATCGGTTTATCCACCTTTTTCTTAAATGTAAGAGCATGCGCAGCCATTTGTAACTGTACAAGGCTTCCAGTGTCATTCGCTTCCAGTTATTTTTAGCTTGTTATGCTGTTTGATTTTGCAAACTAATATTTCAGTCATTGAAATATTCAGTCAAAACATTCAATCATGATTTTCAGTCAGTAGTTTGTAACACACATTTTAATAATGAGCAATATAAATTTAAATTTAAATGTAAATATAAATGTAAAAAATGTAAATCTTTTGTTAAACCAAAAGAAATACAGAGAAGAAAACATGCTGCTGAGCAAAGTACAAAGACCTGCTCTGCTGAACCCCAAAGTGTGTAAGACAAAAGCAGATCTAGACAGGTGGTGCTGGGGAGGAGGAGGGCTAGAGACACGACTGAGCTTCATCTAGGCCAGGGGTGCCCAAACTCGGTCCTGGAGGGCCGGTGTCCTGCAGAGTTTAGCTCCAACCCCAATTAAACACACCTGAACCAGCTAATCAAGCTCTTATAGGCATACTAGAAACTCACCAGCAGGTGTGTTGAGGCAAGTTGGAGCTAAACTCTGCAGGACACCGGCCCTCCAGAACCGAGTTTGGGCACCCCTGATCTAGGCTGACCAGAAAATAAAGGTGAGCGTAGATAGAAAAAAGTGATTGATTAGTTGCAGAACTGGCGACTAGACAGCCTATCAGTAGCATGGAAGAGTTTAATGACTTTACTAAGTATTTATCATATTATTTACATTTATTATGATAATCATAAGCACAGTTTCTGTTTCGGGGTGTTGGAGGGGGTCAAAATTAATCTGAGGTGGCACAAATCAGATCCGAGGGGTACCCCTTGATTGAAATCACGTTCGGTTTAGATTGCTTTCTGTGTTTTGAAATCGAATTCCGGAGGTGGAGGGGTAGTCCCTTCAGATCATTGCAGGGGGGCCCTTGACACCGGGCCTGATCTGTGTACAGACATTTTCACAAACAAATCATGATTCACCAAAATTTCGTACTAAAATTTATTCTAAATTTCTACATTTATTCTAAATTTATGGAGATCCATAACGCATTGTATAAATAGATTCAGATTTGAGACTCAAAATTTGCTAAGTTAATTGTTTGCGAACAAGTCTGACAGATTCAAAAGAACTAAAGTGAATAAAGACTCAAATTTGTGAATCAGATATCGCTATCACCGACCTGCATGTAGCTTACATAACTTCTCTATACACTATTTGTTGTATAAGCATCACTATAAGTTATGTCCAGATATCTACAAACATATTACTGCATTTGTTTTTTATAACAGCAACGTAGGGGATTATAATGGCAGATTAATATGGCTTTGCATCTCTTTTGCTTCTTATGATTGTCGCATTTCAGTATAAGCCCCTCCAGCATGTAGTATGTAGGCCTACTATTGTACTTGATCTCCCTTATTGCTTGCATCAGTGAGCATTGTTGCCTATGGCATAAAGAATATCAGGATTAAGTCTGTTAAGGGTCAGAAAAATTGGCCTTTCATGAACCAACTGAGTAAACAAAATCCTTTCATTCACTTGATTTGATAGCTAAACTTATTTGTGAATCATATATAGCCTGTTTATTGTTTTGCTGCTCAAGTCCCACTTAAGATTTAATGAAATTGCCAGGCTTTCTTGATCTTCTTCTAATGACATGGTTTGAACATACAGGAGAGCTTACCAGTTTTGTTTTAGGGAAATGATATCCAGGCTTTTATGTTAACAATGGTAGAATTAGTGCTGAATGACTACCACTTCGTTGGGTGATGTGTGCACAGGATGTGTGCACTGACAGATCTAAGCGGACACACATGCCTTGAGGCTTGTAGGAAATGCTGGCTATTGGTCAGGGTCAAATGTTACTGACATCATCACATATGAGCGACATGTCAAAACAAGTGGGCTACGTCCTCATTGACCTCCTTCCGTTGAGTAGAGAACCAGATGCGACTTTTTAAAATATTTATTTGAGGATCTGTCAGGGTCGCCACTTAATGGGGAAGAAATTGTTCAGAAATATCAGCATTGTATTTCTGTCTTTTCCCAGATATGAACATCTGCCATTAAGAGAGATGAATGAAGTGCATAAAGCACTTTTTTCTCATACCCAAAAATTAGAATCTTACAGAAATGATCATTTATATTGACAAAATCTGTTGAATTTATTTATATTTAATTCATTGAATTTATACTCAATTCATTGTAGTAACTATCTTTAATAAACTAATTTTAAATACCAAAAAGGTAATATTTAGTACACTGTAAAAAATTGCCAGGAATTTACAGGAAAAACATTTGTCAAAATGATGACATGCTAGAATATGATATAAGCTAATAGTCTGACTTTAAAAGGGTCATATGATGCGATTTAAATTTTTCCTTTCTCTTTGGAGTGTTACAAGCTCTTGGTGCATAAAGAAGATCTGTAAAGTTGCAAACACTAAAGTCTCAAATCCAAAGAGATATTCTTTATAAAAGTTAAGAGTCAACCACGCCTACCTAAAACGGCTCATTCTAACACG
>NW_015654059.1:1777443-1814943 GCF_001515625.1 Sinocyclocheilus rhinocerous
GACGCGTTTCAGAAAGGCGGGGCATAGAGGAGAAACAATAATGTACAGTATGTGGAAAATAATGTGTTTTTTGAACCTTAAACCGCATAAACACATTTCATTACACCAAATACACAAAATAATGTTCTTTTTAGCAACATCATATGACCCCTTTAAGTTAGTTGAACTATTCTTAGCATGAACATTAAGATTTTATTTGAGCATTAAGCATGAAAATTAATCAATAGCTTATTTCATATTCATACTGTAACTGTTTGTGGATGGATCTTTCACAATAGTGAAGCAACTGCTGAGATACGTCTTTGAAAGATGTGACATCAATACTCGACATTCTAAAACACAACAATGGTAACACTCGACAAATAAAAACAAGATTTACATTATAAACCAACATTACAAAATAAACCAACAACACAAACTGCTAAAAGTGAACCAAAAACAAGTTCAATAGCACAAATCCAAAACCAAAAAGAATAAAAAAAATTAAAAAAACTCTACAGCATGCTACATGCAACATTCATGCTACATTACATGCTGGGTGCCTTCATAGTGCATATGCACTGTAGAAACACAGCATGATGCTGTTTGTTTACAAGAAATTTCTGAGAGTGCAGTTAAATACAAGAGAAGACCTATTGTGAAATTACTGTGAAAGTAATGCAATTATTAACCTGGAATATACTGTAATTTCACACTAAAATAATAATGAATTAATTAATTAATTTACAAATATTATAATTGTGACTGAAATTTGTCAAGAGCTCACACAGAAGTCACTTTAAAATCAACTCCCACTTTTGCGGATCCCTATTGAAATTAACGGATTTTGCTTGCAAAATTTTGCTGAGAGAGACAGTAAATGTGACCGTAACTTTTCTTGCTACCCTGTTTTTTGTTGTATTATTTATTTTAATATTTCGTTTTATAAAATTTATGTTTAATTTTGTGGTTCATTAAATTGTTCTTTGTTTTGTATTATTATGTTCATCACTAGAAAATAGCAAAAAGGACCAAATTTTTATAACAGGATTGCAAAATGGAAAATCTCACAACAGGAAAGAATGCCCTCATTTTTAGGAGCTTCAGACCCTATTTTGTACTCTATGCGTGGAGAGTGTCATGTGTTTGAATGTGTGTGTTTTCAGGTAACGTGTCCAACCAGAGCCCTGCTGTGATAGATGACAATAACAATCTCCCAGCAGGCGTGTGGAAAACAGGAAGAGGTGCTGAACGGCAAAGGCGGATTTAGGGTCCATGCTTCACAACAGGAAGTTCAGGGGGAAGCAGACAGTTTTGTCAGTCTCCCTGTTTTGATGAGGTCACTTGGTCCAGGCTAGCTTGTATTTGTCAGGACAATGACCATTTTAGCTGCTGAATATGTAGATTTGTAAGGCAAACAATGAATCTGATTCCACAATTGTTAATGCTAGAAAAGGCATTTTGTGTAAGTTATAGAAGTAGTATAAATTGTTTTGTCTGGTTGCACAATACTGATTAAATGCAATGCGTTTTCTCAGTTTATTTACATCGTAACTAGTGACTATTTCTGAGTATTTAAATAATGTTAGCTTGCAAGTAGTAAGGCTACTGGCGCAGTGGGGATCAAAGTAGGGAATTGGGTCAAACTAAATAAAGCTGTTGCCACTGACATGGGCGGAACAGGTCACACAGTTACATGGTCATTACAGCTTCTGTTACACTTACTCCAAAATTCACCCTAGGCTGACCCTATTCTGACTCCTCAGATTGAGTCACATGGTAACAGACCATAGCAGCAGAGGTCAAAAGCAGCTTGATAGTATTTTAGCCGACAGTGTCAATTGCCCCCTCTTTTTTTTCACTGAGATATTACACCGACCTAATGAGTGATAGCAATGTTATCACATGTGCAAAATTAAATTTTAACTAAGCCTATTCACACAAACAAACAAAAAATAATTTCACAAGCATTATTTACCTTGACTTTAGGATAGACCTAATTTTTTAATCAGTTTCAAATGTAATTCATATTTTATGGTGGATTTTTCTATTTTTGAAAAGTCTGGCTCTTGAATGCATGTAAAGATTTCTGATGACTCCATTTTTCAACATCCTGTGTCAAAACGATTTTATGCTTTGCTTCTCTCTACCTTCACCAGAAAGTTGCTCATTCAGCTGTCATGGGACACATGGGTGGGGGTGGGGTCTCCATGTGTCCAGAATGACTCTAAATACAACCGAATGCACTGCATCAGGGAAAGGAGGGTGAAGGTCAGGAAGCGGCTTCATTCAAGTGCGTTTTTTGACATACATAAGGTGTTCATTACCAACATTGTGGTTTGGTGTTCATCCAGAAAAGGGGCTCTTTATTCACCTATTTCACACTAACAAACGACTCAGTCATCAAGGTAGAGATATGCATCTACAGGCAAGTCCAGTTATCCTGTTCTTATCTTATTTTTTGGAAAGATTTTCCTCACTTTATACAGAAAAATTATTAATACTTTGTTTTTTAACTAACACTTTTATCCAAAGTAACAGTACACATGGATGGATGGATAGACAGATAGATAGACAAATGGATAGATAGATAGATAGATAGATAGATAGATAGATAGATAGATGGATGGATGGATGGATGGATTTTTCATTAGCTGGACTAACCTGAAATAAATTATTATATAATTAAATATATTATTTTTAAAAAATCGATAAAGTAATTACTATATAATTTTAATATTTGTTAAGCTATATTGGAGTTAAAGTTATAACATTTATAATTTTTTGTCAAGATTTGATGACAAGTTTTTGAAATGTATCTTTGCTGAACTTTCATGACTGGAAATAGCTGCAAGGAGGCGTTTCCAAGATGGTCTCTGATTGGATTGACTTCTTTCAGAGGGACTTTGATTTATTGCTGGGTCAGTCCCCCTGGAGCACCCTGGGGTTAAGAGTCCCGCACAAGGACACAATGGAGATAGTTCATGGAGAGCCCCTCACTGGCTGAACCGGCTGAACTTGGTCATAAACCTGGATATTTCACCACAAGACTAGACCACATCCAAACTCAGCCTCACCTGTCTGGTTCATTAGACTAATATGACTTTAACTCACTTGTTCTTTGTTTACCATCCCAAGACATAGTAAAGAGACAGCGAAGAAGCACTGGGCTGTGTGGCAGCCTTTCACAGCTGGCTCTGAGAGTGCAGAGAAAGAGAACAAGCCATTCTGACTCAGCCTGGCACCGCCGGGCTGTGAGCGACACTGACAGAGTGCCGTGAACTCACTCACCCATCTACAGTGCTGCACAATGATCTGTATTCCTTATACAAGGCCATTAATTCGCTGATAGCAGACAGTATGAGGATTTGTGCTTTGCTGCCTGCTCCACATATGCTGTGGTGAGGCGATAGATCAAGACAGGAGGATTACGGTTAAATAACCTGTCATATCAAACATGCTAAGAGCTTTGGGACAGACAACAAGGAAGTGACATACAATCCATTGACAATACTCTTGAGTCACAGTCAGATTTTATGGGTACATATATCGACCACTCATAATGATGGTCGTACTACCAGAGCAGAGCTTATTTTAATGAGCGTATTGTTGAGTCAGATGGGAAGCTTTTGTGAGAAATGTCTCAGGAGTTTTGTTTTTGTACTGAAAACTGATAGGAGGTGTTCAGGAGCTCTCCGAGGAAGTATTATCTAGTCTGGGTTTCAAAAATGTACCATATTGTTTGTCTTTTTGATCAAATGAAGTTCAAATGTGGCAAACTAAAGGTAGTGACATTACTAATTTAACTGTTTTTCAGTAGCATGACAGAACTATTTAAAAAGTGGAGTTTTTCCCAACATGTTCAGTCATGCTACACTACGTTTGAAAATTAATTTACATGTGTAACGTGGGGTTTGGGTTTTGTTTCATGCTCTTGCTTTCATGTCTTTTATTTAGTAATTTGATTTATGATGTTAGTCTCATGCTTCCCTTGCCCTCATGTATTTCTGCCTTGTGTATGTGTCAAGTTCTGATTGGTTGTTATAGTCATGTGTCTTGTTCCTCATTGGTTATTGTCCTGTCATGTGGTTCTCAGTTCTGTTTGCTCATTGGTTGATTCTTGTCATGTGACCCATAGTGTTTGATACATATAGACCTCATGTTTCCATTGTTCTTTGTCGTGTATGAATGTATGTAACCTGCTGTCTGTCTGTCTGAGTCTAGTCTGTTCTATGCCATGCCAAGTCAAGTCTGTTCAAGTCATGTCTGTTCAATTCAACTCTGTTCAAGTCAAGTCTCTGTGTGGATTATGTTTGGATTTTGGATTTCACTCTGTTAAATAAAACTGCACTTGAGTTCTTCAATTTGCCGTTCAGTGGACTGCTCGTTACAACATTAACTTACACTATTGGTTGAACCACTGTTGATGGTCGGAATTCCCAAACAAACTGAGAAATGTTTTGAAAATGCCACAGAGACACAGTGTTCACACTTTGTAGAGAAAATCAACCTCAAATGGCTTACTTTTCTTTGCATGTTAAATTTAAATTTGCGTGACTGTGGTTTCTAAGTTACATGATAAGGGGGTATTATGTGTAGAGTAGTTAGTTGTACGGTCTGTACATTTGTACATTAGAAAACATTTGTACATTTTGGTGATAGAAATAAAGCTGAAATAAAACAAAATATAAAATGTTACATAAAAACTGCCTTGGCAACTAACTGAAACAAGTTTAAGTTGAAGAACTAAAATTACTAAAAGTAAAATTTAAAACTAAATATTAAAATATTACTAAAACTAAAATAAAAATGAAAACTGAAAATAAAAAAGCTAATTATAAACATTAATAAATACTATATATATAAAATAATACTAAAATATCACTTTTTAAATATATTTTGCATAGTTCATCAACATAATTGCATCACTGTAGTCATTTTTAGTAGCTAGCGAGTAGCTAAATTATGAGTAGAAGCTTGAAGCTTGGCAAGCTCCAGTTCAAATTAGCTTTCCCAACACTGTGCTAACCAGACCAGGCTGGGACAAGTAGACACACACAAACTCCCTCCAACCCAACTCATCCTCCCTCCATCCCAAGAAACCAGCATAATCTCTGATTCAAGTCCTGAATGACATCTCTTCCTCTCTCTCTCTCTCTCTCTCCAACAGAATGACCTCATGCCGGAAACCAAGCACTCCGCCACCCTGAGAGAGAGAAGGCCTTTTGTTCCTGAACACATTGGGCCCCTCAACAATCACCCCGGAATTTTTCTCACCCAGACAGGCAACAGATGAAAGGGTGGGAGGGGAAGCTAGAGAGATGGCGGAGAGTTATTGTACCAATAAGCAACCTCGCACATCACGACAATCATTTACAGCAGACATTCGCTCGCAGACATTCCGCTAATTGACAATGTGACACATTGATTCCAAAGTAAACAAATTTAATCATATTGGTCAGTGTTATAAATTATGACTACATCAAGTCCGAACTGCTGCTAAACAATTAACAATTGACGCCGTAGGGTGTTTTAATGAGGTTTGTTTCCCACAAGACAAGTGGGACCAGAGCTCAGGCAGAGCTCCAGAAATTCTTCTCACCATCCAGCCACTAACAAAGGTTTCTCTGAGGTAACTACGATGACCTCACTCACTTACATTTTAAAATGCCCTTTTCACATGGTGTGTTTTCTTAAATCTTTGGGCTCCCAGAGCAAAGCCACCTCCCTGGAGCCAAAATGTCTGGCGAGCTCCGCAGAGGAACAAGCAGCAGTTTTACACTGACAGGTCCTGTCGAGTTTAGAAATAAAACCCTCATCCATCAAGTTCTTCACGGTCTTGAGTATCATCGGACAAGACTGGTGTTGTTCGCAATCACCCTTCACAACAATGTGCGGAGTGTTCAGTTCTGTTTGCCTTTCCCTCATATGAAGGCTTTATTTATAGGCTCTATCTGAGGTAACTGAAAATGTGTATGGCTCAAACAAATGTTAAATTAAGATACTGCGGTTGGTCCATTTGATGTGCTACAAAGTTGGCAATGAAGAAGAGAAGACTGTCAGAACGTTCAAAGGGAGACGTCTTACTAATGGCTTTTGAAAGTCGATCTTCATGGCTTCAAGCGAGGCTCTATTGAATTACTCCGTCTGTGCTTAAAGTCAAGCTGCATCAGCTGCTAGCTAATTACTTTTGACATATTAATGATAATGTCACTTATAATTTGCACTTTCAAGAGGAACATTTTGTTGCTCATTAGTCAAAGCTCAGGAGACTTATTTACTCGTTAATATTTCATTTAAGTATCGTCTTTGTCTCAGATCTTTCTCCTGCAGTTCCTGAGGAGAATAAAACTGAATGTGGCAACTGCTGACATAGTAAGCATATAGAGTTAAAATGCATAGCTCAGATAATTTGGCGTTGGAACTTTTGACAAGAGCTTTTGAGTGTTTATTGAAAATCTGTGACTTTTGATCACCGACTCTCATATCTCCATAAAATCCAAGAGCAGAGTGTCTTCTGAAACTCTGAAGTTTAAGATTACTGTGGTCTTTTAATCAAATGAAAAGCATAGGAAGTAGGAGAGATACATTTCAATTTGCACTCCATTTGATCTTATTCTGTCTACAAGAATAGCCTGATCTCATTAGTATTCATTCGTATGTAGTGTTTACATGTACATTTTGGATATATCCTGAAAAATACATTATGCATATTGGAAGAACCTAAAATGTAGGATTTACATGGACACAGCTTTTGAAATGCTATAAAGAATCTTTATATTAACTTTTTTAAATAAATATTTGTATAGTTAGATTTTACCATCATAAAGAACATATAAAATATATTGATTTTCACTTTTTCACTTTAACAGTAACTGTAACTGTGATCATTTTATGGTCTTTTTTTATGGATTCTGTATTTTTGTCCCATGGCAAGCAAGACAAAAATTAAATGAGCAAAGATTAAATGATGACAGAATATTCATTCATTTTACATTTTTAGGCTTGGGTAAAGTTATTGAATCCTTCTAAACAAGCTTAATGTGTTATCTGTCAACCACAACAAAAAAAAAAAGAAAAAAATAATCACTACTGTTCAAAAGTTTGAGGTCAGTACGATTTTTTTAAGTGATGCATTAAGGATGCATTAAACTGATCAAAAAAGACATTAATAAAGTTACAAAAGATTTCTATTTTCAATTAAGTGCTGTTCTTTTGACCTTTCTATTCATCAAAGACTGTATCACGTGTGAAAATCTGCGACTGCTAATGGGATCATGTTGGCACAACATTCTTTTTGGACTGTAGCTGTCGAATCCCCCTGAACTGTAAATAGACTGTTGAGCACTCACATTTGTATCTGAGAAAACAGTGAAGAACAGAGAGAGAGAGAGAGAGAGAGAGAGAGTTTCTCATTTACTGTAACTGTGACACGTCTGTAATGGAAGCAAACCAATGATTAAATAATCATCGGCATTTATGCAGTTCCAGTTTTCTTTTCAACAGAGTTACTCTCATCTGGATACGCACAAGTTCAATATTCAGGTGGAAAATATTCAATCATAGGAATGAAGCCAAACCCTGGCCTTAATGTAACTCTATGACACAATGCCTGTGGAATTTCACAACATAGAACACAATGGATATCCAGGGCGCATGCCAGAGAGAAACACTGAGACCCAAACATTCCACCCTCCTTCCCACTGTATGCAGCACTGCTGCTAGAACTGCTAAATCAAAACCCTTGTATTTAATAAGAAATCATGATGCTGTGCTGGGAGAATGAAATATCTATCAAAATGTAGAGTAACAACTGTAACCATCCTAAAGTTTTGGGTTTTATCAGGTTCTGAATTATCACAATGCAGGTCTGAATGCTTAAAATAAGTTATGGTTGATATAAGGTGAAAACTGACTAATAAAAAAAAATAAAGGAATATACTATGGAAGCTTATTTCCACCACAGGATAAATTAAGCAATTAGCTTTTTTTTTCTTTTTTTTTATTCCATGGTGAAAAAAAAGTCAGAATTGTGAGATATAAACTCAGAATTATGAGATGTAGACTCAGAATTGCAAGAAAAAAGTCTGTATTATGAGTTTCTCATAATTACGACTCTTTTTTTTTAGAAAAAAAAAAGGGCTTCAATGATATTCTTTGTTAAAGCCCGGAAAACAGCTTCAATTTGAAGTAAATCAAAACATACACTATCAAAGAATAATACTAGAGTAATACTTTCATTCAGCAAGGACACATTCAATTGATCAAAAGTAAAAAAGAAAAAAACTTTTGTAACATTATAAATTACTGATTAAAATAAAGCCTGATCTTTTGAGCTTTCTATCATAGATTCCTGAAAAAAAATGTATCCTGGTTACAGGAAACTGGTAAAACACCTACTTTAATATAAAGAAATATGTTTTCTATGTTGCATAACAAACATTTCATTTCTTCAGAATACATGACTACCTTTGCATGCCATGCTAACTATCTAAACCTTGTCCCCTTCCTATATACTATACATAATATGAGATCTTTAAAGTGTTAGCCTGTTTGCTACAGCTTTGCTACATGCTACAGCTTTTGTTTAGGTTTACTTAAGTGCTAAAACAGTGTGTAAAAGATGACTACTGTGTCTAAATCCTCTGAATTCCTTAGTTTGTAGCAATCTGTTCAGTTCGTTTTGTTAATCAGATACACTAAGGTTTCGAAGTAGATTTCTCTTATGGTAACTGCCATATGCTAACTAACATTTCAAAAGCTAAATCAACAGTTTGTTTGCCAATCAAGGTGTCGTTAGAGCAGTCAGCAACATTGTTGATCAGTGTTTATGTAAATGAGGTTTATTTTCAGGTGTGAATGTCAAATTATCCTAACTGGAGGTCGTTTAGAGCTGTTAAACTGTATGTTTAAATGCAAATATGTTAAGTTAGCATACACGAGCAGGCTCCACCTATTTACATTTATATACTGAAACATGAATAATGTTCTGAATTACATATACAGTATGTGGAAAAAGTCCAGCAATCACTGGACATTACTTATTGGCATTTTGATGCTTAACGGTTATTCATATAATGTAATGTTTGCTATGTTAGCAACCACTTGAAGGGCAGTCTGTCAGAGCAGGTTAGGCTACATTGCTATTGTTGGCATAGATACCCCTGCCTTTGCATAGTCTTGCATTTACATTGAAATCATCAATAAAGCTGAGGTTATTTAGGGCTTATATAAATTATAAGTGTAGCGTAATTATAGTGGGGCCCTCCTGAAAGTGTGGAGAGCCTGAATAATGAAGAATTACAGTCCTCTGTCTTTTTTTTCCTATTTTCTCTGTGCAGTAGTGTGGTTTGAGTCTCATGTCTGAAAATGATGGGGTGTAGCATCTCTCTCTCCTACACACACACACTTTCTCTCTCTCTCTCATTCTCCCTGGAACATCTAGTGCCAGCATGTCCTCGATTCACCTGTCTGCCGTACTGCAGCACTCTTAAGGGAGCACCGCCCCTCTGTCTCTGGCTTTTTCAAAATGTAGTCACGCTCTCTTACTACAGTCAGACAGTCACGCTTTGCTTCCTGCTGCCTACTACTGCAAAACTGGCAACAGCTCGGGTTTAAGTGATGCTACTCCTGTCATAACAAGCGTTTGCCCTGTAGTATTACTTTTTTTAGTCTTTTTTTTTGGAAAACAATGAATTTAGGCAAAAACAAACAGGATGTGATACAAAGGGAATTATATATATATATATATATAGAGAGAGAGAGAGAGAGAGAGAGAGAGAGAGAGAGATAATTTACATCAGAATTATCAGATTATTAAACCTGGAAGTTATAGGACTTTGAAAAAGGTTAAATGGTATTATATGAAATGAATGAATATGAAATGTTATATGCATGTTAATATTACAAATAAATTAAATATATAACAATTACTAAACAGGGTCACTGTCTATCCGAGTTTATATCTGAGATAATATATTCCTAGTTAAACATTATGAGATTATGTTGAGTAAGATGTTAAATATACATGACTGAAATCATAATGCATCTTGCTCTATGTCTCACTCTTTAAATATCAGTCTAATTTAAATGGGTGTAGTGGAGATGTATGGCCTCTAGTTTCTGTCTGTCTTTGTCTTTCTTGTTCCCTGTCCTTCAGGGCTCAATGGGATGTCTGCAGACTTGCGACTGGTGGAGGAAGAGTGCAGCCCTCAGTTTTGTGTCTGTGAATGTGTGTGTGTGAGAAAGAGAGAGAGAGAGAGAGAGATGGGGCCGTGGAGTGAGTTAACAGAGCGTCTGTGTGGCGCTGCTGGAGCTGCATTCCCCATCACCACAAGGAACCCACTGACCTGCACACGCAGCCACGCCTTTCTCCCAAACTACACGTTCACACAGACACGCAGACAACAGAGACTAGAGCACCCTGCTGGAGACACATGGAAGTTTCACTTTGGTCTACTTTTTATTTATGATTTTTTTGTTGTTGTTTTTTTAAACGCATCATTTTCAATTATTATTATTTCACAAAAGCAGCAGAACTGAAGACGACAGTTTGGTTTGCTTATGGCAAGCATGGTTAAGATTTTGGTTGCCCTAATATTCTGATATATATCTGTCTGAATATTGTCCATATACACTTTTGCTCATATTTTCATATGCACCTTGTAGAATGTGCAAAATGTTTATTCATAATTATTATTTTCATTGATTTATGTTATTAAAATATGAGGGGGTCATAAAAATTGCATTTGTTTTGCATGGGGGCTAGTTGTCACACAAGTACCATATACAATTGCACCATATAGAATTATTATTATACATGTATAATATATATGTAAAATAATAGAGAAAAAAAAAATTTATATATATATATATATATACACATTATAAATGCATGAATTATCTTTTCTTTATACATATATTTATACGTATACTATATCATTTTATATATATATATATATATACACATTATAAATGCATGAATTATCTTTTCTTTATACATATATTTATACGTATACTATATCATTTTATATATATATATATATATACACATTATAAATGCATGAATTATCTTTTCTTTATACATATATTTATACGTATACTATATCATTTTATATATATATATATATATACACATTATAAATGCATGAATTATCTTTTCTTTATACATATATTTATACGTATACTATATCATTTTATATATATATATATATATACACATTATAAATGCATGAATTATCTTTTCTTTATACATATATTTATACGTATACTATATCATTTTATATATATATATATATATACACATTATAAATGCATGAATTATCTTTTCTTTATACATATATTTATACGTATACTATATCATTTTATATATATATATATATATACACATTATAAATGCATGAATTATCTTTTCTTTATACATATATTTATACGTATACTATATCATTTTATATATATATATATATATACACATTATAAATGCATGAATTATCTTTTCTTTATACATATATTTATACGTATACTATATCATTTTATATATATATATATATATACACATTATAAATGCATGAATTATCTTTTCTTTATACATATATTTATACGTATACTATATCATTTTATATATATATATATATATACACATTATAAATGCATGAATTATCTTTTCTTTATACATATATTTATACGTATACTATATCATTTTATATATATATATATATATACACATTATAAATGCATGAATTATCTTTTCTTTATACATATATTTATACGTATACTATATCATTTTATATATATATATATATATACACATTATAAATGCATGAATTATCTTTTCTTTATACATATATTTATACGTATACTATATCATTTTATATATATATATATATATACACATTATAAATGCATGAATTATCTTTTCTTTATACATATATTTATACGTATACTATATCATTTTATATATATATATATATATATATACACACACATACACTGTGTATATATAAATAACGTAAATATAAAACAAAATAATGAATTATATGATTTAAAATATATATAATTATAAAATAATATCAATATTATCATATATAATAGCATGAATTATAAAAATATTATAAATATATAAATAAATCAAATGATATAGTGATTTTTATTTATTCATAATTATTTTATTTACCGTATTTTTATTTTTTTCTATTTAAGTATTAATTATTTACTCATTATTATAAAGATTCTGCAATGGGGTTGTAAACTTATTAGCTTGTAAACTGTATCACAATAATGGTAGTTAATCACCTTTTTTTGCTTTGTTTTCCACATCTGTGCTTTCCTTCTTTGTGCGTCTCCTTTGAATGTTATCCAAGTGTAGTTTGTTGCATCACCTTCTTATTTACTCTCTCCCTCTCCCCCTCTATCCTCCTTCAGAAACCACAGTTGCAGTGTAAAAGCGCAGAAACACAGACACTCTGTGCATGAACAGGGCTTCTTTTCTTCAAGAAACACAAACTGTTTTCTTAGCCTCAAAGGTCCAGAACAATTTGGGTCCTAGTGGACAACAAAATCTCTATTACATCCCCATTTCCCCCGTCCGTCCAGCTCTGACTCACCCACATACATTCACACTTGCATGGAGTAATTCAGGCTTGTCTATCCATCTCAAGGAAAACTTTAGCATTTTCCAGTCAGAGGACAAAAGCCTCAGTGTGCACACTCGTACAATGAATGTTTACTCTCGCGAACAGCTTCGTTTTTGCCCTGGAAAATTCATGCTCGTCCATGTGCGCGGCTAAAACTGAAAGATAAGTTCCATTGCAAACCACACAGCCATGGAAAATAAATAGTCGCACAGGCTAGCTCATACATAAAGCCAGACTGCAGCTTTGGCACGGGCCTAGTGCTAACATAGCTAATGAATCTAACCCTGCTGGGCACCCGCTCGCTTAATGTAATTACTTTACAGACTTCATCAAATTAGAATCAAATTTCACTCATATGCGGGATGGCCTGTCTCTCGGTCTGGATGACCAGTAAGAGAGTGAGTCAAGCTTTTCTGACATTGTATCAAGAGTTACTGCAATTAGCAGGATTAGAGAAAATGTGCTTGACAGACTTTCATGACTTGGACTGAAAGGTCAGGTAGAAAATAGGTGGAATGGGGCATGAGGAGACAGCTGACAAGATCTGATGTGTCATGTTGTTGTCGGTGACATTATGCTGTCGGCACGTAGCACATCATTAAAACCCATTAGAACAGGTGCACACCAGTAAATACTGCCTTCATTCTGTCACATTCAGAATGCATATGCAAAACTGTCCTCATGTTCACCCACTTTTCTTGCCAATGGTGTTTGTACAAACAAACTGAAACTCTTTGTGACTTTTCAAGGTTAGAGCAAACCCAAACTATTAAACTTTGTAATTCATCATCAATTTTTGTAAAATCATGCCTTTTTATAAGGAGAGGTGTGCTATTTTCTTCTAAGCGATTTTCACTTACTGGACGATTTACTCTTTGACTTCCACTGAAGGAGGGACCTGAGCGGAGCAGCATAGTAATACCCTGGCAACCATCCAGAACACCATAGCAACTGAATACTAACAGCCCAATGCCTTGACAACCACTCAGAAGACTCGAGCAACCTCAGAGCAACTTCCTCGCAGCTACTCAGAACACAAAAGTGAACGGCATTTCAGTGCCCTGGCAACCACATAGCAACACCCTGGCAACAACTCAGATCACCCAAGCAAGTGCATATCAATGCCCTAGCAAACATCCAGAAGACTATAGCAACCACATAGCAATGCCTTGGCAACAGCATACAGCCCTCAACCCCCCATGACACCCTAGAAACCGCATAGTAACAACCTGGAAACACCCAACGGAAACACAAGCAACGATTTAGAACACCCAAGCAACTGCATAGCAACACCTTACCAACTAACCAGGACACTTTAGCAAATGCATATCAATGTCCTGGCAACCAAACAAATCAACCACATAGCAATGCCCTGGAAATGACTCACAACACCCAAGCCTGCCTAGCAATGCCTTGGCACATCAGAACATCCTAACAACCAGATAGCAATGCTATGGCAGCCACTTAAAACATCCAAACAACTGCATAGCAATGCCCTGGCAACAATTTAGAACACCCAAGCAATCGCCTAGCAACATCCTACCAACCATCCACAACACTTTAGCAACTGCATAGCAATGCCCTTGTAACCACACAGATCAACCGCATAGCAATGCCCTGGCAACAATTCAGAACACCCTAGCAACCACATAGCAATGCAAGGGCAGCCACTCAGAACACCTGAGCATGCGCAGAAACTCAGAACTGGCAGTCACTCAGATCACCCAACCATCCCGAACACCTTAGCAACAGCCCGGAAACCCCCAGAAACACCCTAGAAACCACATAGCAATGCCCTGGAAATCCTCCACAAGACATTTTCAATGTATGCACATAAGCACCACTAGTAATCTATTATATGGATAGCCTATTTGCAGTCCAGTCTCTGCAAGTGTTTAAGAATATAGATTATGCTGTATTGTATACTGCATAGCACAGAATACTTGACAGCATGTATTGAAATTGACTGCATGGAGCTGAAATGGAGTCTAATAAAACATTACTTTGCTGCAGTCAGATATGTGCTGTGTGAATGCATGTGATTTCCTCAGGCTGGAGCTACATTTGCCCTGATGCCAGTGCACAAGTTGGGTACACAGTGTTCCCAGTCATCAAAGCAGATGCGCGGAGGGGGTGAAACGCTTGTGAGCCGCTGACACTGTGCAAGACTGGAGGTTATATATGTGTGTGTGTGTGTGTGTGCATCCGAATGTATATGCTTGCCTGTGTGTTTAAAGTTGCTGCTAGCACTCTTATTCTCACAGTTGGTTCTGTTATTTAAGCCATCTTTCAACCTTTGCCCGCATCCCTTGGATTCTGGTACAGTATGCAGAGTTCTCATAGTGACATTTAAGCTAAGCGACTGCTGTTATACCATAGGTGAACCGTGAGCTTCACGCAAATGTGACCATCCAGCAGGTGGTTTGGGAAAACGTTGTGCAACCTCATTAATTCAGGGTTTCAAAGAGCAGCGAGCGCTATTAACGCACGACAATAGCAACCGATTGGCTCTCCTGAGGCACTTCCCACCTCAGAACTCAATTCTAAAAAGCGACACGCACTAGAGAACTTGTGGCGGTCTCCATGGCAACAGCTGGCTCTGGTGTGACAATGCTCCGTCGGAATTCCGGATGGATGGTCCAGGTTGTTCCCACGCTGCACAGCGAGGAATGCCTCTTTCACAAAAGGTTGTGCGTGGCATCCACCTAGAGCGTAAATCCATTGTTAAAAATCGAAAATTATGGGATTACATTTCTGCCGCAATTCTGCGCGCGAAAGA
This sequence comes from Sinocyclocheilus rhinocerous, assembly GCF_001515625.1. Taxonomy (NCBI): domain Eukaryota; kingdom Metazoa; phylum Chordata; class Actinopteri; order Cypriniformes; family Cyprinidae; genus Sinocyclocheilus; species Sinocyclocheilus rhinocerous. The sequence goes on from NW_015654059.1 coordinate 1,792,834, forward strand.
TCATATTTTGAGCGTGCAAAAGTGCGTTTTGCACGCGCGCGAACTGAGTTTTGTGGAGAAAATGTTTGTCTCGCAAAGAATAAAGTATTTCGAGCGCACGAAAATCAATTTTGCATTTAAAATAAGTTTTTGGATGTGTGCAGACCTTCTCTTTTGCGCGTGCAAAGTTTCACTAGCTTGCTCCCTTGAACTTGCATAATAATTATGCATGCACTGTATTTTTCCTCTTCTGCTGTCAAGGTAATGCAAGGAATGTTGTGAGTGGTTGTCAAGGCAGCCAATCAGAATTTAGCAGCCTCGTCTCTGATTGGCTGGAATTATGGCATATTGTAACGCTGGGTTGTATCACATCAGAGACAGCAAAAGACAGAGGAGATTGGTCATTGTTAATTTAGTATCATTGATACTATTATAGTTTTTGTTATTATTTTGAATTAGACTTTATTTTATAATTTATATTTTCATTAAGCATCAGCATTGCATGTATATGCACGTTAGCTGGGCTAGCCTGCAAAATATCGTTTGTTAGCATGTTCTAAGCTACATTTATGGTACCATTGTTGTCAAATTTTATCTCTGATTTGAAATATGTGCAGTTTACATTAAAAAAAAGCTACTTGTGGACCTTACAAAGATAGCCGCATGGAAGAGGTGTTAGTGAGGCCAGCAGGGGGTGCTCACCCTGTGGTCTGTGTGGGTCCTAACGCCCCAGTATAGTGACGGGGACACTATACTGTCAACAAGCACCGTCCTTCGGATGAGACGTTAAACCGAGGTCCTGACTCTCTGTGGTCATTAAAAATCCCAGGATGTCTTTCGAAAAGAGTAGAGGTGTGACCTCGGCATCCTGGCCAAATTTGCCCATTGGCCTCTGATCATCATGGCCTCCTAACAATCCCCATATCTACTGATTGGCTTCATCACTCTGTCTCCTCTCCACCAATAAGCTGGTGTGTGGTGGGCGTTCTGGCGCACTGTGGCTGCCGTCGCATCATTCAGGTGGATTCTGCACACTGGTGGTGGATGAGGAGATACCCCCTAAAGCGCTTTGAGTGCCTAGAAAAGCGCTATATAAATGTAATGAATTTTTTTTATTTTTTATTATAATATTATTTAAAAGGACTTTGTTAGCTAAGCAACATGCTAACCGCAAGTTATTGAAATCAGTTCTACAGTCTTGCATTTGCAGTAGTTTAACTTATGGCTGAAGAGCATTTAGCCCGAAGTATAGTTTTGCTTGCAGTGTTTGCGCTATTTCACTCCACATAAGCTAGGCTAGCCTGAAAAATACAGGTTGTTAGCATGTTCTAAGCTACATTTATGATGAATCTGTTGTCAGATTTTATTTCTGATTTGAAACATGTGCAGCTTACATAGGAAATAACAACCTGTGGATGTTAGCAAGATGGCCACAGAGTGTAACTTGAAAGGACTTTGATCGAATTGTTAGCTTAGCAACATGCTAACTGCAAGTTACTCCTACAGTCTGCCATGCACTGCAGTTGCTGAGTTGGTGCCTATAGAGTGTCACTTATGAGGTTCCATTTCAGTTAGCACGCTAGTTTATAAGGCAGCTACCTATAGGCCTACAGACAGTAGACAGCAAAGCAGCTCACTTGGTATGTGAACAAAGCCAGTCTCCATCCATCATTCTCTCTCGTATCATCATTTCTTTTTCTTCGAGCATAACAAACAACTGAGTAACCAGGCCTGGACATTCTCTCAAAGAGATCTGCGGCATGGTTGTGTGACATTTAGCTCCGATCTGGGGTCACGGATCCCCTCTCGGCCCTAAAAAGGGCATGATTGGCCTATCTCTGCCTCACAGACAAACAGACCAATCGAGCTCAACAGCTGACCAAGTATAGAGACGGCCTGACATGGGCCTCCCCCCACTGCCAGCGGCAACAGATGTGACTTCACAAGCTCTGTCCATTATACAGGGTTCTTTTAGCTGGCTGCAGGGAAGCATGTTCATATACATAGGTTCAGTGAAATGCCCCTGAAAGGCAGGCGGGAGTGAGTCAAGAACAGCTGGGCTCTCATCCTGACACTAATGTTTGCTTTAAACTAAGTCTTAATCACAGTGAAAGGATCAGCTCATCTCTGGTAAATTAGCCACAGTAGATTTTTGCAGATTCTATCATTATATCATTGATTTGAGTTTAAATTGTTTTATTATGTAATAAAAAATACATAAATGTAAATGTTTTTAATTAAAAAAAAAAAAATCTTATACACACACAAGAAAATAATCCCTAAAACACTACACAAGACAATGCCTAATTCAAAATACAGGTAAAACAACTGCAAAAAATCAATAGTCCTTTGTATTAACAGTATTTTTATGGACTTTTCTTAGAGTGTATATATATATATATATATATATATATATTATGTATTAATTCCTCAATGTAATATTGAATATATGAATATTTCATATTTCCCGTATTTTTTATAAATATTTTGAAATTGTTGTCAAAAATGCATATCGTAATATAAAATATTTAATAATTACCTTATTTTATATATTTATGTTTGATATATATATACACACACACACACTGCCCAGTGAAGAGGTGTAATTATATGAACCGGAGTTGGTTATTGTGTGTGTGTGTGTGTGTGTGTGTGTGTGTATATATATATTTCAATGGTCAAGGTAAATATATATATTGTGTGTGTATTATATAATATTATACACACACACACACACACACACACACACACACACACATGTCTGGTCAGCTATCCTTGTGGGGACATCCCATAGGCGTAATGGTTTTTCTACTGTACAGACCGTATATTCTATTGCCCTACACCAACCCTACCCCTAAACCTACCCCTCACAGGAAACTTTCTGCATTTTTAGATTTTCAAAAAACTTCATTCTGTATGATTTATAAGCTTTTGTACCCGTGGGGACCACAATTTAGGTCCCCACCGTGACACGAGTCCCCATGAGTCTGTGTGTAGTCAGGTTTAAGTCCCCACCACTATATATAAACCAGTACACACACACACACACACACAATAACCAACTCAAGTTCATATAATAACACCTCTTCAGTGTTCACCAAAAAAAAAGACCCTTTTCTAAGGGAAAAAAAGAAGCTGTTTACAAATCTGACAGCAGCTTACCCATAGCTGATAGTTTTGGGGGTTGCTATAGAAACTAAATGGAACGTAATCACCAGGTGCATCATGTTCTGACTCCAGAAACAAGACTGATGAGGATGTTCTCAAACACACACCAGCACAGATCACCTTCTTACTGCCAAAAGAAATCCACTGCAAATGACTGAAACTGATTACCAGATTTTCAATGGTCAAGGCCTTTTGGATCACAATGTATTATGCCTAAAAACATGGTAATACCATGGTACTTTCATGTAACTGTAGTTAATGGAACTTCCCAACATTGCAATTACACTGCATTATGATATAAAACAGCACATATAATGGACATTATGTATCTTTACACGTAATGCAGGGAATGAGTCCAGTGACATCCATATTGTTCAGAAACGAGGTCAGTTTGTCCTGGCACGAATCCTTCTCAGCTATCGGAGGTAAATATTTACTTTTGACAGACCACAAATGAGCCCCACGGTGAGGAATCCTTCTCGAATCGCTGTTTTCCCATATTATCAGGTTCATTTCATTTTGCAGTTTTCAATGGAAATAATTTGATAATGTGAGTGTGGTTTGTTGGAAACATTGTAAATGTAGATAAGTATGTGATTTTACATAACAAATATTTGTTCAGTGTTACTCAGTAATTTAATGTTACTTGAGGAGGACTGGGTGTTCAGATCTTGACCTTGTTTTTTTCTATCATGGCTGAATTTGAGATGTAAAAAATATGAAAAGCCTAAAACACATTGCAGAGATGGGATCAGCAAGGGCATTCAAAGAAATATTCGACAATATATATGAGAACAATTATACATGCATTCTCAACAGGTCGCTATGAAAGAAGGTCATACCTTTTCAACTGAAGCATGTTCTTAAAAATGTTTTATAATTTCCCTTATTTGTAATAAATGTCAAAATAAAATAACCTATTTGTAAGTGTTTGTCTGTGTTTGTATAAATGTATAAATAAAGTCGTGGCCTAATGGTTAGAGAGTCGGACTCATAACCCAAAGGTTGCGAGTTCGAGTCTCAGGTCTGGCAGGGATTGTAGGTGGGGGGAGTGAATGTACAGCGCTCTCTTCCACCTTCAATACCACGACTGAGGTGCCCTTGAGCAAGGCACCGAACCCCCAACTGCTCCCCGGGCGCCGCAGCATAAATGGCTGCCCACTGCTCCGGGTGTGTGTTCACGGTTGTGTGTGTGCACTTAGGATGGGATAAATGCAGAGCACTAATTCCTAGTATGGGTATCCATGCTTGGCCACATGTCACGTCACTTTCATAAGCGTATTTTTTATTTTATAGTTTTTTTATGTTTTTCTTCTGCTTTTTGGTCAAAATATGAGATATAACATGCCAGTTTTCGTAAGAATATAGTGATGTTAGGAGGGGCTCGGAGGAACACATCATTGTTTTGTGATCTAAATCTGTGGCCTTATTGCATAAACAAATCGACCCTGTTGGAAACATGATATCCCATGCTGATGTAATGATGATTATTCCAAAGACATATGGGGCACTGCCATTAATCAGGCCTTACATCATTATGACTGTATGCAGAAGCCTAATTTCCCTGTAACACGGTTATGAAGTTATGATGTCATAGGTGTGCAATAACACAGCATGTGTGTAATGTGTCCTTTTAAGAGCGTGCAATTGCATAAATGCATGCGTGTGTGGATTTACATGTGTTTTGAGGGGGATGGAAGCGGCTGGGGACATCAGGCTTCTCTCCGGTGAGATAATTAAGCTGAAGGAGTGAATGTGGGGCTGTCAATCCCCCCTCATCCCTGTTGCTCACTAATTACCCCAACTAGGTGTCAATACTCCAGGGCAATGAGTAGGGCTTACGTGTAAGAAAGAAGCAAAAGCAGAAAAAGAATGATTAAAGGATTGATTAAAAGATTCACAAGAATACAGACTGGGAAAAGTGCAATCTATCTTTTTATTATTTAGTGTATTTTTTTTATTTTATATATTTTACTTTTGCTTTGTAAACTTTTTCAACACAAGTACACATCCAACCTGACATAAAAATACCAGATAAAATTAAGTGGTACAGTTTCACATATTCTGTATGATAAAATGTACCAAATACTGTTCTAAAGTTTGGAGTTTGTTTTTTGTTTTTTAATCGAATAAATTATATTATAATACAATTAATATGTAATATTATTAAAACAATATAACTTAAAAAGGGGCATTTTTGTCTCTATTTTGTAAATATCAAAGGCAGTTTTGGATTAATTCTGATATTGCACTGTATGAATTCTTGTAGTAACCTGGTTCTTTAAAGGGGTCATATGATGCGATTTCAAGTTTTCCTTTCTCTTTGGAGTGTTAAAAGCTGTTCCTGTAGTATTATTGCTGCCGCCGCCATCATGTCGTGAAGACGCAGTGTGTTTTGTTGTGAAAGCGAAAATACTTTGTTTGGCCTGCCAAAAGAGGACACGACTAGAAATCAGTGGTTAAGTTGTATTTACAACACTGTTCCAGAACAGTTCAACCCAAATATTCAGATGTGTGCAATGTTCTTTTTTAGCAACGTCATATGACCCCTTTAATCTAATTAATTTTAGATATCTTCAATTCTTCCCCCTCAAAGCCATGGAATTGACTTAAGTGACAATGATGCAGTGTGAAGACAGTGTCCGATGTGGGGGGTTCAGCAGGGACCATCTGTTCAGACCCCCCTCTAAGAACTCTACAGGGGCCTTCCAAGGACATTGGGTGGTGGGGTAATGAGTGTGTCCACAGGCCCTCTACAAACAAACAGAAGGCACTCGGAAAGTGCATGGAAAAATCTACACAGGTGGACAGATGAAATCACAGAAAGCTTGAAATAGAAGCAATAAAAATCATAATTGTTAAAAAAATGGGTTTTCACAGTGATGCCACAGAAGAACCATTTTTGGTTCTCCATGGAACCTTTCACTGAACAGTTCTTAAAACAACATTTTAAAAATCTAAAGATCTTTTTCCAGTAAAGAACCTTTTGTGGAATAGAAAGATTCCATGGATGTTAAAGATTCTTTCTGGAACCAAAGATGCTAATAAAGAACTTTCATTTTTATGAGCATATGCAACACTTTTCTACCCAGAGTGGACAGAACATTGCAGCAGGTTAATGTCTCTGTTATGCTCATAGACTGGTAACAGGTGTCTATCCCATTGTCCTCTTTGTCCAGAATTGAGACAGAGTCTCAGAATGGCCAGACAATGAAGTGGTGTCGGACTCATGAATATCTGAGAAGTGAGTTTGAATGTGGTCAGTGGGGGGCGGAGAAGTGTATTTATTTAAAATCTATCTCCATATGCTTTGGAGTCATTCATCATTGATCGTTTACTGATCTATTTATGCATGTGGCACGGTGGGTTCGGTTAAGAGAATTGGTTAACATTGAGTTTAACATATGCAGGACCATAAATCACAGTCAGATAACATTGGGTCAAGATATGCAGATGCCGGAGAAGCATTGTTTTGTCTGGAACAATGTTTTCGTCCTACAAAAATCTTTGTGATGTTTTCATTGGAGTGTCTGTTACGATTTTTTTTAAAAGACACCGTAGCCAATTTGACAACTGCATTATTACATATTCTCCATATAGCTTGGAGGCACCACTGCATAATGTAATTAAACATGTAACAAACTAATTACCAAATGGAGGGAATTGTACGGCAAAGTACAAAACAGTTGCCTCAAAAAGTACAGGAACAATTCAATTGTTCAGTGACATCAACAACCACCAAAACCCCCTCTAGGGACTGTAATTCAAAGAGCTTGTGAGGAACACTCTGTTTCTAGGAAATTACCTTTGTCTAGGGATACAATTTCCTGGAATGTATGATCACTGGTGAAGAAGGACCGTCGTGTACTGACAAGCAGTGTCTTAATAATTCTAATGAACCTGTGTGTATTAGCGACCTGAATGTACAGGTACTGTTTTGCTCAAGTGGATGTGGCTGATGCCCATGAACCAATCTTACCAAGGGTTTCAGACTGTGGCTAAATGTGACAAAATCAGCTTTTTGAATGAATGACTCAGAAAAGTCACTAGTTGTGTCCTAAATGACATACTATGCAATATGCACTTACTGTATTTTTTTTTTCAGTTTAACACGTTAAAAATATTTAATGCAACTAACGCAGAGGCAGAGCTAGGATTGGCCACCCCACTCACAACTGCTGCTTCTTTCTCTTTTTTCTTGACAAGGATTGCATTTATTTAGACGCAGAACGTCTTTATGACCACATCAAACGGGAGACTTTCAGATGCACACTCCAACTTCACCTCAGCGCCAGGCGCTAGTCAAATTAGTGCGAAAAAGGTACAGGTGACAAGAGAGCTTCAGAAGAACAACAGTGAACCATGGTCAGATAAGATGTTGTCAGGCCGTATGTCAGTAAAAATTATTTTTCTTTCCCTGTCAGCTGTTATACTGTGCTAGTAGTGCGTGCTTGTTCAATTGCACGTACAAATGTGGCAGCGCGAGCTGTAGCCTGTATCATTTCATATCAAAGCGCGAAAGAAACTACGAGCATGCAATTTCGTAGTCATGTCATCAGTTAAGTCATTAAGTTACCAAAGTCATTAAGTTACCAAAAAGTCAATTAAAGCTGCCTTAAATTTATGCATGCATGTAAGCATTTGTTATATGCGTTACATCTAAGAACATGTCTCTGAAATGGTTTTCAAAACTGTCCTGGAGCAGCCCAGCACTGTCTCCCTCATCTAACACATCCGATCAGCAGAGACTTTAAGACCTGAAGTGAAAGACCTGAAGAAAATACGATGCGTGTCAGATCTGCATCATCAGCAGTGGCAGCTCTTAAAGCAGCAAAAATAACCTAATAACCAGCTGCTGTGACGTCTGTTAATCAAAGAACAAAAAACAAAAAAAAGAGGAAATCAATAACTCTTGTAGCTTTAAGGATTCATGTTTATTTAAATTAGAATTTAGTGTTTGGTAACTTTATTCAATTTCTGTATATTTCCTACTTGCTGAAGGGCACTGGTAGCTAAATATGACATTTATTATAATGGGTTTATGTGAAAATTGTTTTAAGTTCACTTAAATTAGAAGTTGTTATTTTTTAAAGTCTAATAAATGTTAAAATTGATAGCTCTCAATTATACTGTTGAATGGCTAGTCAATAGTTAAATATTAGGAAAAAACAATTTCATAGACATCAGTAGTATTGGTATCAGTGATACTGGCCTTCAGTCATAACAAAAGATGCCAAAACAAATATTAAAAATATATGTCTTTATGTTTTTTTCTACATTAATTTGAAGATTGAATGTGAACTTATTGCAAAAGTATATTTAAAAGCTTTAATGTTAGGTGTGATTAATCAAGATTAATCGCGATTTTTTTCAGATGTGCGATTAGTTATTTTTAATCGATTGACAGCAATAATCGAATTTGAAACACTGTTCGACGTGAAAGATTTGAGAACTGTTGTATGAATTCAGTCAAAACAGTGACATTTATATGGCACAAAATCAATCACTACAGCGACAGCAAATCCATTAGAACAACAGTAATATAACTTCAATCATTAGTCTATATACTAAAACTTGAATCTGACCAGTACATTTCGCCTCCTGTTTATTCTTTACTTTGAATTCGGACATATTCTTTTCACATACTGTTTTTCGCCTATTAGTAAGGAAGTATGAGATGTCATTTGGCTGCTGAATGATACTTTTTCTTTTATGGATCACTGCAATATATTCAAGTTTGAAATATATCAGATTAGGTTGTAAATGCAATTGATTAATTCATCGCAAAAATAGCTTTAAAGCATACTGTCATAAAGCAGAGAATCTAAGCAAGGATTTAACCATTCATTTAAACAGAACAGCTGTAGAATGTTGGACATGGACCACTTGCACCAGCACAAACAGCTCCATTGTTAGTATATATGCACATACAGTCCTAAAGGTTACTTTGACTCCACCTATCTCTTTATGTCTATTTTATTAGACCATCTCTGCCAGTCAATGTTATTGTAAGAACAGTTGTGTCCGCAATGGATTCCATGCCCAGTGCCAGCAGTCCATTATCACCATTAGACAAGGGCCTTGGTGTACTGGTTTGTAGTTTAGTGAGCTGGCTCGACTCCACGTAGAGGAAGATTCATTATGGATGGTCCCAGGGTGCTGAATGCAAGCCTGACCCCACTACCACCCCCACAGGAGTTTGTGCCCAAAGGACCATTATGATGTCCTTGGAGGCACCGGACCATGAATTTATGGGCTGTGTTCCTTACTCTCTGTTTCCCAGTGTTCCATGATGCTATTCTGTGCTGTTTAGATGAAGCAAAAAAGTATCTGTTCCAAAAACTTCAAATAGCAACACTGAACTCATTAGCTGTGTGAAGCTGTGTGACAATATGCCAGAGACAGGAATACTGTGTCCTAAATATTTTAAATGGCTTCCTTTCCCACATCTACAGTGGTATGAAAGTGGTTTTGTCTTAAACCACTGAAAATAGCCGATGACGCCTGATGTCATAATAGTTTAAGTCTGTAACGTTATACACCAAAAGCGTTGAATTATCATTCACATTCTACAAGTGTATAAAGTTAGACATAAACAATTACTTAAATTAGCAGACTAAAGGTCAACATCACGCAGTGGCAATATATACAACAATTAAATGGCAAATAAAACGAACAGGGGAAAAAATCACACACGGCGCGCCGCAATGGACGTTTCCTGAATAGCGATTTAGTTTCAAAGGATAGTTCACCCAAAAATGAAAATTTGATGTTTGTCTGCTTACCCCCAGGGCATCCAAGATGTAGGTGACTTTGTTTCTTCAGTAGAACACAAACGGAGATTTTGAACTCCAGCCGTTGCAGTCTATCAGTCGTATAATGCATGGCAATGGTAACAAAATCTATGAGAGTAAAAAAAACATGCACAGACAAATACAAATTAAACCCTGCGGCTCGTGACGATACACTGATGTGTAAAGACATGAAACGATGCGCTCAAAGCAGTTGGACGTAGTGGTGTATTAGAGGTAAAATATTATATGAATACTGTTCGGTTTCTCACACAAACCGATCGTTTCGTGTCTTAGGACATCAATGTGTCGTCACGAGCCGCAGGGTTTAATTTGGATTTGTCTGTGCATGTTTTTTTTACTCTCATAGATTTTGTTACCATTGCCATGCATTATACGACTGATAGACTGCAACGGCTGGAGTTCAAAATCTCCGTTTGTGTTCTACTGAAGAAACAAAGTCACCTACATCTTGGATGCCCTGGGGGTAAGCAGACAAACATCAAATTTTTCATTTTTTGGTGAACTATCCCTTTAACTGGTTGCGATGCGTCACTCGCGTCTGGTGTAAATGTGCTAAAACTTAACTTACTTGTCTATAATGATGGCCATGTTCGAAACACTGCTTACGTCACGATTCACTTAATGAATCTTTTGTTTTAAATCAATGCTTTGGAGCGTGTCAAACGTCACGTCAACCACGCTTCGTTGCGTCATACGTTTCGAAACATCAGTGATTTGACGCTATGGGGCGGTTTATCTCAAATTAATCCAGGAACCAGTATTACATACGACTGTAACCGATTTAAGTTTATTGAATTCTAGTAGAGTTTTGTGGTTTTGTTTGTCAGTGAACCAACACACTTGCATTTACACTGCTTTAAACAGTAGATGTCCTCAGCGTGCAGGGTTTCGAGCGCTTCGCAACGTTTTTTTATTCGAATTTGGACTCGGAAAGACGCGCATCTCTCATCCATACACAAATACATTCCATTGGTCACAAAACATCCTTCATAAATAACAAGAAAATGTGTTAATGTCTTTTAAAAATCACTCATGGAATAGCAAAGTGTTCTCTCTATACTCAGACAGTATGCGATTTCGGAAATCGGAAATACTGTTTTTTCAATACTACATAGTAGTGAAGTAAGCATATCCTGAGATGCGAATGGTTGTTATACTCTCTGCATCGGGATTTATGGGTTCAAACACCAACAGATGGTATGAGTCCGTGGTAATAAAACTGACCAGTCCAAAAGGTTAGAGGACAGGGCTGGTGGTTATTGACCCCAACCAAAAAGGTCATGCGGTCACTGGCAGCTAAGTGGAAGTAGCTAAACATACAACAACTCAGCAAATGCTTTTGTCTCCATTTCTTTTTTCAGTGCTTTATCCCTTTATCCCAAACACGTTTCGGAGGCAAAGCGCAACCAGTTGAACATTCTGTCAGGGAGGTACAGAAAAGTTAGCGGTGGTCTGTATGGAAAGTATCAAAGGGGAATGCTTCACTCCCATCTGAAGACTCGCAGACAGCAGGTGGAGTCTGGAGGCAGCGATGAGGTCATTGAGGCCAAAAATTTTCACATTGGTTTGTTTTACAGTGTTTACCAGATTTAAAAACTCCCTAGCGCTAGCACCCACATGCCACGCACTTTTAAAAATAAAGCGTCTTTATTGTACAATGAAGAACCTTTAACGTCCATGGAACATTAGGTTATTTATAGTGGAAAAAAGGTTTTGCATTATTAAAATGTTCTTCACACATTGAGTTTAAGAACTGTTCATTTGGTTCTTTGAGGAGCCAAAAAGGGTTCTTCAGTGGCATCACTGCGAAACCCCCTTTCAGACCCTTTATTTTTTAAGAGTAAACCCTGTGAACTCTCGGTATAATAAAAAAAAATACCCAGTTTATACTCCTAAACAAACAATAGAATCACAGACTAAGATGGACAATGGTGGCATCTCCCCAAAACTGTATTTGTACTATATCTATGATTGAGCTCTATTGTTTGGGCTTTACTCTATACTTCAGAAATGTTTTCATCAGCAAACCCTAGAGCCGATTCCGCCCGGCCCCTCCCATCGGCACAGAGCCGCACCGTACAGGAATGTCATACCGTATCTCTGCATCCTCAGAATCAGAAAAAAAGCGTGTCATCGAATATCATGACGACAGGCACAGGCGACACAGGAACATGTGCAGCCGCAAAAGTTTCCACGGCAGTGAACCAACACACTGGGGTTACACAAGTGTCTGTAAGCTGACCACCCATTTGTGACCTAGTTTCAAGCCTTACGTGAGAGAAATATCAACATGAGAAGCAAAAACTCATTCACACTGCTGACACAGACATTCATTTGTTAGCGACACTGCCCTCTGGTGTACAAAAGCAGTAGCTCATAGGTGACAAAAACAAATTGGATTATGCAAAGAAGGAAACAAATATAATGTGTCACATAAGTTCAGTCTTATATTGACTTACATACAAAATTACCAACGTTTTGTATACAAATGCTTCAAATTTTGCGTGCGCAATTTTTTTGTTAATGTTAATACATTGCGTGTTATAAACTCTTAAAGCAGTTGTTGCATTATTTTAAAATAAGCTTGCATTAGATGTATTTAAATACATTACTCAGATGTTACAACTTTCATGTGTGCATCAGACAAGACAAAAAATTATGCAAACGCTTCAGTCCTTACAGTAAAAAAAAAGAAATTAAAAAAAAGACATACATGCTTTATTGAGAACTATCCTACAATCTATCCTCTTGCTGTGAAGGCAGGTGTCACTGGTTCTGTTAAAAGGAACATATGATATCATTTAGTTGTTAAAATAACCCCAGAAACTCATTCATATCTAGACATGTTATATCTATAACTAGATCTATTATATTTTTTTAATGAAAGTGTGTCATGTTTGCCAGTTCAAAACTCATTGATTTGATGCTGGATGTTTTGGGTGGTTGCCAGGTCATTGTAATAGGTTGCTAAGGTGTTCTAAATTGTTTTTAGCATGTTGCTATGCCGTTGCAAATGTAAAAATGCAAAAAGATGAAAAAATGTAAACTAAAGGAAATCACAAAATAAAATACCTGACACTTGATATATACCTACTGATATACATTTGCAATTTTACTTTGAAATTGTAAGTGTATTCATTTGTAACTGAAATTGAGACATTTGTTAGCTATAAATGTAATCAAACTAGTTTTACATGTATCTAAAGTCAAATGAATTCATATATATATATATATATATTAAAAAATGTAAACTAAAAAAGTAAAAAAAATAAAAAAAAAGACAACTAAAAAACATTTAAAAGTGAAAATATAAAAATAAAAGATAATTCAAAATATTAATATAATAGGTTATACTAAAACAACCCTCTTCTGAGTTAGTTTTAGCAGGTTGTTATGGTGTTCTTTGTGGTTGCTTGGGTGTTGCTAGGGTGTTCAGGATGGTTGCTAGGTGGTTACATACTAGCCCAAGTCTCTCATACAATAACTATGGGGTTTTTATGCTCAAGGTCAAAAGTAAATCTGATTGTTTAGAAAGGTAATAGCACACTTCTACTCAACAAGCCTCAACATTTTAGGCATGAGCAGCATATTTTAAAAGCACCACTAATAATAGTTAAAATGTGGATTATAATAGCACTCTGCAGTATAGGTCAAGTTAAACAAAATCACAAAATAAAATACCTGACTTTTAATATTCATATACTAATATGCATTTTGCAATTTTACTTTGAAATTGTAAGTATATTCATTTGTAAATTGAACTTGAGACCTTTGATAGCTATAAAAGTAATCAAACTGTATCTAAAGTAAAAGGAATTCATACTGCATGTACAGTAAATATTGCGCATGTGTGTGTTGGGGGCTCATGTCTGATCACGTCAGAAACACCAAGAATCATGTGCACCAATGATTGTAATCATAAATAGTAAACTAGAATGCTGAGGACTCCATTATATGTCTATTATATCTTCTTGGTTAACATACCATCCTCAGACATCTGAGTTTCGTCCATGGTGTTCTCTTCTTATCTATGAAACAAGAAACAAATAAAAATCAAAACAAACCACCAGATCTTTCCAGGAAAAACTGACAGTAGCCTAGATTTTTTAGCCTAGACAGTAGTAGGTTTTCATCTTTTTTCACAACACATCCACACCCCATTCATTTCTAAAGCTTAGATGCAGGTTTGGAACTGGTATGTCTACTATTTGACTTGTGTTGAAGCCTACTGTTCATAAGACTTCCATCTATAATTTGCTTTTAATTATTACTTTTATTTTCAGTGGAAAGGTGTTATTAAATCAGGGATTACTGTTTTGAAAATTATATAAACATTTTTGTCATAGACTCTTTAATCTCATACACAATGTGTACTATTACCAATAACAATCTTCCCGTTCCCTTCTAGCCAGCGGCAACAGGTGTGTCAAACCACTGTTTACCTTTTATTGTCATTCTACCAAACGAGACAGCCGCCAGGATCACTGTCAGAATAATGAGAGCAGGCAATAAAATCTTCTCAATGTCCTGACTTCTCTCCGGGACACGACACGAACTTGCTGTGTGATTAAATAACAGAATTCATATGCTTAATATTGTATTGTGTAAACTGGTAATACAGTATAACTGAAAGTGAAACCTATCACAAGTGGCATTACCAACTACATTTTTATTAGCTTGAAATTACTTTAGATGTTTTCAAAATAGTATAGCTTTTCCAGTACAAAACACTACACTGCAAGTATTTATCCCACCTTAATGTGTTTACAATGGTGTTAGCTAAGTATAAAGTATTTAGCAAAGTATTTAAAAAAACATTAGCTTAAATGTAATTGAACTGCATGAAAGTATGCATAGCTGTATAACCGGTAAAGCCGCTAACTTTTCATTAGCGTGACACTAGCGCTGTTTTCAAAAAAGTGTAGCTTTTACAAGCTAAACTACAAAACGCTACATTGCTATTTTTCATTGCATTATTTTGTGCCCAGATTGTAGTCAGCTAGTTTTTTAGTAGCTTGTATTATAGCTACATGCAAGTATTTTTAAAAGATTTGCTTAGTTGAAATAATGAAAAAAAATACGTAGCTGTATCACAGCTTACTTAACTGATTTTCAATAGTGAGACACTAGCTTCTTTCAAAATAGTATAGCTTTTCTAATAAAAAGCTACAAAATCCTACATTGCTATTTTGTAATCACACAATATTGTGGCCATAATGAAAGTGTGAGTAGCTGAAGACGATATGCTATTAACTCTTTTCAAAGTATAGATTTTCCAGTAATAGCTGTATGGGGATGCTACTAACTCTAAAGCTACATGTATATTAACATGATGCTTGTTTAGCTGTTTTCAAAATGGTGTTGCTTTTACAGTAAGAATCTACATTACAAAATGCATTATCACATTGTATTGTTGCCACAACTTTAACTACTTTTTAGTAGCTTTACCCTTTACCTAACTTTACCCTTATGAAAATTAACCATGGTTTTGTTATAGTAAAAGTGTAGTAACCGTGTTTTTTTGCCATATTAATTACCATTTATGTAACCACAGTTTTACTACAAATACCATGGTTAAACTATGGCTAGTATAAACCATGGCTAATTTGTGGTTTAACTATAGTAACCATGTTTTTTTGGTTTTATTTGTAGTAAAACCATGGTTAATTTTCGTAAGGGTAACGTAGCTTGACTGTAGTTGAACTACAAGTCTCTCATCTATTGACATCCATTCAAACAAAACGGCCTCTGGTCTCCTTCCCTGTGTACTGTCAAAGCGGCAGCGTTAGCATTAGCCATTACACTTTTTTGGCTAAAGGTTGCAGGCTTGCCTTCCAGTGATTTTGGTGCTACTAACTACATTTCCATTAGCATGATGCTAGTTTAGCTGTTTTCAAAATAGTGTAGCCTTTACAGTAAAAACGTATATAATAAGTCATTATATACACTATAAACACTTTAAAGGAGACAGACATGTAGATGTTTGCGAAAGATGTTTTTTCTGTTTTGGAGGGATGATTATTTTTAAATCATACCCCATTTATTGCATCAAAATTTGTTAATACTTTACAATATTTAAGGGTGGATAATTTTATCAGTTTATTGCAACAGTACATAACTACAATAACTTTGTCTAGTGCTCTTATGAAAGTTTATTGCATTATTTGTGAAAATTTTACTATACTGAATGACATAGCAAAGACTTCTTCGTGGCTAATTTTTTTACGTATTTCATTTCATTCTGTAACCTACTTGTTCTACAGATCTGTGTGTACTGGTGTTAAATGCTACTGTTTTTGACAGCGTTGATAACATTTATGACAGATAATATCATGATAATTTTTGCGTTTCCCTTACCGAATATCATATCCTGTCAGCAAAAACCTGTCCATTTGCTTTTTTGATTGCTTTCAGCTTAAGTGCCGGTGTTGATAAAACAAACAAAAAATAAAAAAAAATAAACAGAAATGATTTCCAATCTTTTGCAAATAATATAAGATAAAGATATCGCTGACTCTAAACTGCAACTTCCTACTTTATTAACTTTCTAAAGTGTTAAATTAAGTGGAAAAGACAAGTCCAAAAACGCTTATAATAGCTGGATCTGGCAACACTGAGGCTGCGCCCACGCCCTCACTCACAACTCTCTCAAGCCTCGTTCAGTCCGCCAGCATCTTGCTCGTACCAGGGAAGCTAAACATTCTTGCAAACTGTCTAAACTGAATTATTCATGTCATGCAGGCATTCATATGAGGAGTTTAACAGCAAATTAGTCCTTCAAAGAACACATTTTATTTTTGAACATGAAAAATTCACCGAGGTCCGGACCTCATAGCTGGTTACGGGCCTGGTTGCCATCTCTACATACCAGAGGCGTTTCCTCCAAGGAGGCAAGGGAGGCAAGGGCAGTGTCTCCTCAAAATATTGAATAAGAAAAAAAATTTGTAGTACGAAAATAAAACAATGCCACTATTACAAAATATAACATTAAAAGTCATGCTACGGCCACTGCATAAGGCCGTTCAAGGATTTTATGACTGCCATGTCGCGGCCACGGTGGACGCTCACAATCTCTCTGCCAGTCATTATTACTGCCACTGAGACTGTTCATAGTTATTCTGCCTGTTCTGTCACAGCCAGGTGGTTTGTCCATGTCTCTGCTCTGCCATGGCCTCCTGACCTGTGGTGGTCTTCTGCTCTGCAGGCATCACCTTGGTCACCTGCTCCACTCTGGTCGCCTGCTTCACCAGCTCCACCGTGGGGATCATCGGTCCCACCTGCTCTGCCCTGGTGGTCTTCGGCTCTGCCAGTTCCACCCTGGTCTCTGGCTACGCCCTGGTTCCCTAATCCTTCATGGTTGCTCCACGGTTCAGGTCCTCCACTGCTCCATGGTCCAGACCCACCACTGCTCCACGGTTCAGGCCTGTCTCTGCTCCACGGCCCAGGTCCACCATGGCTCCACTGCCCATGTCTGCCATTGCCCCAGGTCCACTACTGCACCATGGCCCGCTGCTCCAAGGTCAAGGCCCGCTACTGCTCCACGGCCTAGGTCAGCAATTGCTTCATGGTCCAGGCCACCTCTGCTACATGGGCCAGGTCCACCATTCACCAAGGTCTTGCCCTCTGCGCCACGATCCATGGTCTCTGTCACTGCTGTCACCATGTCATGATCCAGGTCCAGTTCTCCTGCATGGGGCTGACTCTCTATTCCGCCCCCTGGACCACCTCCAGTCCTCCACCCTCCCAGACTCTTTGTTGGTTTTGGGTGGTTTATTAGGGCGTCGGGAGCTGCCCTTACAGGGGGGGGATATGTCATGGTTGGTTTTGGGTTTTAGTTTATGTTCATGTTTTCATGTCTTTTACTTTGTATTCACGCTCTTAGTCTAGTTTCCTGGTTTGTCATGTCATGTGTTTCCCTTGATCCTGCCATGTGGTTCTTTTTTCATGCGTTTTGTTCCCATTGGTTCCTTTGTTGTATGTGTCATGTGTTCAGTGGTTGGAATATGTCATGTAACCCCATTTGTTTGATATATATATGTAGCCCTTATGTTGCCATTAGGTGTGTTCAACTTGAGGCAGAGCTACGCAGACCAATCGGCGTTTGACATCAAAGTACCGCGAGAGCGATTCAAAAGCTTAAAGAGTTGTCTGCTCTCCAATCGCTCTCGCGGTACTTTGAGGTCATAAGCCGATTGGTCTGCACAGCGCCGCTTCAAGTCGAACACACCTATTGTGTCTCGTCTAGCTTTGTGTTGTGCAACTGCTGCTTGGTGAGTCTTTGCCTGTGTTCATGTTCAAGTTTATTTCATGGTTTGGTATCAAGTCAGGTCTTCGTTTATATTTGTATAGTTCAAGTCTTCTAAATAAAAGCTGCACATGGGTTCAATAAGCTTGCCTGAAGTGGACTTTGTCACAAGTAGCTAGACAACAAACATTGTTATATTTTTCATTGTTTGTGCCCACTTTTTAGTAGCTTATAGCTGCTGCATATTAGCATGACTATAGTTGAACTTGAAAGTATTAGTAGCTGTAGTTGTATCACAGGTGACAGTACTTACATATGAACTTTTCATAAGCGTGACACTAGTTTATTTTGCCCATGATGTAATTAGTAGCTTATTAAGAAGCTTGTAGTGTACTGTAGCTACATGAATCTGTTTTTAAAAGTTTACCTGTAGATTAGCTGAACTACTTGAAATTATGGGCAGTGGTGGAAATGGTCAAAATTCATTGGGGGGACTCTATAGCTTGGGGGGGTCATTTTTAAACTTTTTCAATTTTTTTATTATAACAATACATTCAATAATAAGACACAATCAGGAAAAATCTGTAACCAATCAAATGAAATCAGTATCAACCAAATTAATCTTTGCACTACAGAGGTGGCACAGAAGAACGCAAAAGTGGCATTTAGGTTTATTTACAGGCTGTTTAACATGGCTCAGAGATGGCATGAATGCACAATAATGTTATGAGATTAATGTTTTAAATATAGTTTTGAAATTATAAATATTAAATGATTTAAATAACTGAAATTATACGCAGCGACTGTCTATGAATGGGGGATTGAAACACTTACTAGATTCAATTAAAAACGCAGATTCATTCATAAACAAAACACAGCTGTGTTTGCTTGGAGATGCGCAGTGGATCAGTTGTTACTTTGTTTGGAAATATTTTCATTGATGAAAAGACAATCGGACAGAGAAATCAGACAATAGTGTTCCTAAAAAGTAAGTCACTTAAAGGGGTCCTATTATGCTCTTTTACAAAGTCTTGATTTTGTTTTGGGGGTGTACTAGAACAGGCTCTTATACTAAGTTGTTCGAAAAACCCATTATTTTTCACATATTTTACATTATTACAACACCTCTCTCCCCAGTCTGGCATGAACGAGCGTGTCTGCGACATAGTGATAACACTCGTTGCCTTCTCTAGTGCAGCTCAACCAGGTCTCGTCCTATTTGTCGCTATGTGTGATATCACAAATCCCGGAAAATATGCGTTGTAGTCCAAACGAGTCATTCGTTGAAGTTTTTGAAAAGTGATTTCTGTTAAATAAAATATCTCCTTTTGAAGTGGACTTTGAGCTTTGTAACTTTGCAGATCTTTTTTATGCTCAAACAGCAACATTACTAACAAACTAACTGACTAACTAAAGTCGAAAAAGTGAAAAAGCATAATAAGACCCCTTTAATATTGAACTGCAGAAAATCAATATCACATTTGCAAACTCCCTTTATAATCATTAAAAAGATGTCACTCATCTTAGTTCATCACAATCTCACAATAATCAATGAAGCTCTATACCGCACAATCAATCTCTTATTTACATCGTGTCTACATTGTTATAATGAGAGGATTCACTAGCTTGCACAACTCAGCAATTCTGGTGTTTTGAGCGGTGAGTGGATTTTTACTAACTTAAACGCCTCTGATTAGCCACTGTGTTCAAGTCAACAGATATGTCTGTGATTGGCTACGTTGCTCATTGCTGCAAAAACATGTCGTAAATAGAAACCCATGATGCAGAGCGCATTTGCAAATTCTGTTTCACCAATATGCTATTATTGGTTTCAGCTGTGGGTGCACCCTCTAGAAGTGTGGTAGATTGTCATACTGTTTTCACTCTACAAGTGTCTCATAAATGGAAATGCAAGATCTTTTCAGGCTAGAGGACATTATTTTTAGACGGAATTTACATAAAAATCTAGATAATTTGAGATACACTAACACAGCTTTACACATATCAAACTTTATGTTCTCGCATCTGATAAAATAAGATGTTCAGATTTCCTGCAGTCTGCAGGTATTGTGGCCAATCACAAAAGCCGACATTGAACAGTCAGCCATAGACAAAACTATCCAGCTACGTTTTATTATATATTGCGCTACGTTATGTGAGGAACTCTGATCGCTTTCGTATGCTATTGAATGAATAAGATATATAAAGAAATCCCTTTCATTTCCCTAACCAGTTGGAACTGGAATGCCGCCGCCCCCCCTCGAAATTCACTCCCCGGACTCCTTCCCCACCCCACCCCCGCCCCGCCCTGCATACCCCATTTCCAACCCTGATTATGGGTAGCTGTAGCTTGTCGGTTAACAAGCTACAATTTCAAAAGTAGCCTCTGCAACGATCTTATCACCTTTACATATGTACTTACAACACTGCAAGTCGCACTGAAGTACAGGGACTGAAAAGCGCACATCTACCCTCTGGACCTACAAACATGAAAACACAAGACCATCCACATCAATAATTACCACTGACAAAAATCCAACAAGATTAAACAGCACTGTTACTGTCACTCTCCTTTGTTGCCATACCTTGATGCAGACACACACTTCGCATGCACTTTTAGACAAGTTGAAAACTGTGTGCTTCATTTTGTCCTAGAAAACAAATAAGACCTGGCATGACATCAAACAAGCTTAAACAAGACCGCTTCAGTGCTTTGAGTTTTCCTTAGAACAGACCCTTTTCTTTCTCATGTCATCGGTTATAAACCAGGTGAAAAATTTTACTTTGACAAGGGAATTGCCTTCAGTGGAGGCCTCAAGGCATGGTTTACTAAGATGAATAGGAGTGTACAGAGAAAACCATTTAAAAAAAAAACATCCATATGACATCATGTACATTTGCTCTGAAGTTATTATTACTGATCCTACAGGCAGATTATCCTGCTCAATGTTCCTTACCACAGAAAGGGTTTGGAATTTCTGTCCCTCGATTTGTTTACACTGAGGGGAGGGTTTCATCTCACAGACAGAAATGGAGAAGCTGGCTTTGACCCATGTTGAAATCTCTGCCCACTGCTGACCATCTTTGGATGTAATCTTTGCTGTCCAGACTTGTCAGATAAAAGGATATTTAGATTTATACAGTGTGTAACATAAACATCTGTGAAAGGTATTGTGCTGATATACCTGAGAAATTTCCTTTGGCAAAAGGACACTTTATCCATGCCCCCACTTCAGTGGTAAACTACAACAGAGAAATTGTCATTACAATGAATTCCAAACCAACCCAAAAAGCTATTTTCTGTCAATGACATCATTCATTTAAAGGAACGGTTCACCCAAAATTTAACATTCTGTCTTCATATTGAAACAACTAAATTCCAAATCATGAGAAGTCATTTGATAGTTTTTGTTTTGTTTGTATGGTCCTATAAATATGGCTCAAGAACAATGTGGATATAGTGCATGAGTCATATGGACTACTTCTATGGTGCTTTTTTATCATTTTGTAATGTGACAGTTCCAGTCCCCATCCACTTTCATTGTATGGAATAGAGCAGCTAGGACATTCTACTACATCTCTCCTTTTGTGTTCTTTGGAAGAATAAAAGTCATATGGTTTGGAACCTCATGAGGGTAAGTAAATAATGACAAAATTTTAATTTTTGGGTGAAAGCAAATATGCAATAAAAAACATTCAACCTTTGTGCAAAGCATTGGGTGTGGATCCACAGAGGAGAATATCACCTGAGGTGAAAACAGTAAAAAAAGATGTAAGGGTTCCTAACGATCAGCAGCTATTACTGCACATGTAATAAAAAGGAACAACTGAACATACTTTTTGCCCCTCTGAATGAAAAACATTTCCAAGGTCTTGGCAGCTTTTCCCTCCATCGGCATGGCA
>NW_015654059.1:1819943-1823801 GCF_001515625.1 Sinocyclocheilus rhinocerous
AAGAGTGAATTTAAATGTGGATTTCCTACAAAAATACCAGTTACACAGTTACAACATCATTATAGGTTTTTTCTCTCTCACACAGGTCTTTATCACTTTCTTATGCGAAACGATGCATATTGCCAAAAAGCACAAAACAAAAGCAACATGGATCTGGAGACAGTGTCAAGTTTCAAGAATTACAAAAACCAACCAGTCTGTCTATACTGTATACAGGTGAGAAACACTTCAATAATAATAATAATAATAATAACTGTTAAATTATTTATATGCTATATGTTAGTGCAAGGGGATGACCATACTGTTCCTACTCAAATTATTTGTAGTCGACCATCCTAAATAATAATAATAAAAATAATTAGAATATAGATTTTTAATTCATGATTATTATTAACAATTATTATTGACATGTATTAAGGTCTTATAATATACATTATATTATTTATTATTATTATTTCATTTGCTATAGTGCAAGGGGTTGATATGATATATGGGATATTGTTGGTTCCTACTCTAATTATTTGTTGTCGACCATCCTGAAAAATAATAAATATTATTCATAATTATAATATATATTTTTAATTTATAATAATAATAATAATAGTAGTAGTAGTAATAATTTGTATTTTTATTATTATCAATTATTATAAACCGTAATTATTGACACTTACTAAGAACATTTATTAATTTTTGCATTATTATGCTATATGGTAGATAGTGCAAGGGGTAATTATATGGGATACTGTTGGTTCAAATTACTTGTTGTCTTTCGTGAAAAAAAAATGACAATTGCAATATAGATTTTTAATGTATTACTATTATTACTAACGATTATTACTATTAACTATAGTAATATAGGATAATTATAATATTGTTTTCAAATGTATTATTATTATTATTATTATTATTAATTCAGGATGGTCTACCAGAAAAAAGATGACACGCATGTGCGTATGAAACTAAACCAACAGCATCTCATGTAGATACTGATCACCCCTTACACTCTCTGTCTGGCCCCTCGCACCTTATTTTTGGCGGGCGTTGTTTTGTCGTCTCTCCCCTGCTTGCAGTGCTCCTCTCTCCACCCCCTTTGTTGTTTCTCTCCTCTAGCCTCCGCTGCGCGCGCACACCCACACTCTTGCTGGGATCAGCTGCGCGCTCGCAGTAGTCCGTGCGTCCCTTCCCCCCGCGGCCTGGCTGCTGATGAGATGAGCGGAAGATGTCGGTGTCGGGGCTGAAGGCCGAATTAAAGTTCCTCGAGTCAATTTTTGACCCAAACCATGAGCGCTTCAGAATAATCGACTGGAAGCCTGATGAACTGAGCTGCCAGTTCAATGTGACGGGAGAAAAACTGCTGATTATTCATTGCAACATCACGGTAAGATTCATCAGCCGTGTGTATCTTACAGGCGAACAAGACAAGGCCGAGTGAAATAACACCACCCACAACCCCTTTTTGACTCGAATAAAGCCGTCATATAGCAAATAAACCATTTAGGCCGACCAGAATCGATTATATCCTCGGATGTCAAAATCACGGCTAAACAAGTATGCACTGCTAGCACGAGCTACATTTAGCCTGCTAGTTGATTAGCTAACAAAGTTAACTGCGTTGGCTCTCGCTTTAACTTTATTAGCTATACAAACTCGCTATATAGTGTTCAGGTTTGCTTGGTCACATCAAACACATACAGCATGTAGGGGTTGTTTTATTCCGCGTTTGTGGGATTTTGCAGTTAAGTTAACGTTAGTTGGCAGGTAATTAGCTTGTGTGCTAATTTGGCTAAGCGGATACTTTAGCTAGCTAAACGACGTTTTGGACAAAACATGTTTTTTTGGTCTTGCAAAGCCGACTTTGAGATGCTATTTTGGAATATTTAAAATGTAACAAAACGTTTTATTGGTATAAACAGCTACGTATAATTTTGGCTAGCTAATTCAGCAATGATTAACATTAGCTGGTTTGCCGAAGTTCTTAATTTCGCGAGGCCTCTTAAGAAATGCGTAGATTTAAAACGACACAACTGTTTATTTAGTTAAATCTATGCTGATTTGTTACAGAGTAACTGTTAGCGTAATTTATAGTTGCATATCGAAATGAGTTATAGGTGGTATTAACAATATTAGCACATTTTGAAACTTCGTATTTGAGCAATTCCTGCATTTTCACAGCTTTTTTTAATGGACAAAATGTGCATATATATGAAGTGTATATTAAGTGCACTACATTATCAAGGAGACGTAGAGTGTCTTTGAAAGCACACTGCAAAACGACGCCACTGCAGTGCAACTGGCTGCTGTTTTGTTGTTATTGAGGCCAGTTAGTTTGCTGAGCTTAGATCTTGATGTTTGAGGTGCTGTAAGATCAGTATGTGGTCCTGACAAGCGGAAGCAAATCACACTGCCATCATTTTGGCTCTCCCCTCGACGGGAGACACAGGGATGGGAGGAGATTTCTAACTAGTGGATGGGAACATAATGTTCACATGATTTTACATGGTACCTCATCAGCTCAGACACGCACTTCTCTGAAATAAACAGCACTGCACTGATCTGCCGTGGTCTCTTCTGGGTTTTCATTAGGAGAGAGAACCTGCAGAGTTTGATTCATTGGTTTGGCAGCTGGTAATGTGGCTGTTTATCATGCAAGTGGCTGAACGGATCTGCTCAGTAACCTTGTGAAAGGACAAAGGGTTTTGATACAGTTCTGAAGATGATGATGTTGTAACTCTTGATATTTTCGTAGGAGTCTTACCCTTCAACCCCACCAATATGGTTTGTTGATTCAGACGACCCAAGTCTGACTGAAGTCCTTGAACGACTAGAGGATGTCAGAAAAGGCAATACTTTGGTAAGGAGGTGTTTCTTCTCTCTGAGATTGTAATGAGATGGGATCACCAAAATAATGCGGGAAAAAAATAAGTATTTTTGTACATTAAAGTTTACAAGTTTGGGGTGTTTTCATTATTGATAAAATCAAAAGGAATGTTTCCTGAGCATCAAATCAGCATATTATAATGATTTCTGAAGGATCATGTGACACTGAAGTCTGGAGTATTCGTTGATGAAAATTCAGCTTTGCATCACAGGAATAAATTACATATTAAAATAGAAAATAGTTATTTTAAATTGTAATATTTCACAGTATTAATGTTTTATAAAATAAAAAGCAAACTTGCAAATCTTATGCTGAGTGATCTGAAAACATTATTTTAATTTCTGTATTAAAATGTATTTTTTAATTTTACGTTGCGATAATTGCTTAAGCTTTTATCACAGTATTCGGTATTATCACGATATTGAACAAAGTAGGGGTGCTCCGATTAATCGGCCGATAATCGTTTTGGGATGATTGATCGGCGGTCTCTAAAAAGGCCGATCTCAAAAAACCAATCTCAAGCTGATGACGCGCCTGCCGTCAGAGGTTTGGCACAACATGCAGCTGCACGTCTCTGTCCAGCGCGGGTGAAATAATTATAATGCTGAAGGTGAGGTACTCGCCTTCATATGTCTTAATTAAATAACTTATAAAGTAATTTGAAAACCTTGTGTGAGACGTAATTTCACAAACCGCGTGAGTGAATCACCGCACGCGCTCTCTCAAAATACACAAATGTCTTCAAATCACCACACATCGCGTCTGTCCATAAGTCAGCTGCACAGTTGACACAGCAATTGTCACTTGCACAATCGAGGCAGTGTCACATCGTCACTAAAGTTTATAAATTGCATTACTTTTTAATTCTTGCCAGTGTTTAACCATTCAGCGCTCGCGTGCTCTCCTGGAGACCGTGCGCTCATGCACACACAACGCCAAGGTTCGCATTACTCCGTTTGCAGTGCATACGTGGTGCGTAT
>NW_015654059.1:1823826-1824865 GCF_001515625.1 Sinocyclocheilus rhinocerous
CCTCTCACAAGAGTCACCTAAGAGGGGAATTCCCCCAATTTTCAAAAATGAAATTCAGGCCCTGAATAAATGTCTAAAAATCCTAAAGATCGGTATCGGTGATGGGTATCGGCAGATACTGCTTTCTGTGATCGGTGATCGGCCTCAAAAATCCTGATCGGAGCACCCCTACAACAAAGTGTTGTCATTAAATAACAGGTTTAATGTTTTTTTCTTATAACAAGAAGATCTAAACATTTAAATACAATGAAGCAATACACAAAAATGTATAAAGTAAACAAATGTTTCAAACAGATTAAAGTGCAAAAGTATTATAAAGAACAATAGGTAACACTTTACAAAAAGATCTCATTAGTTAACCTTAGTTAATTTGTTAACATTAACAATGAGCAATAGCCTTTGTTACAGAAGTTATTATTCTTTGTAAAAAAAAATAAAAAATACAACTATTCATGTTGACTCGGTTCCATTTAATAATACAGTTCAGTGTTTCCCCTGCCATTATATTAGGGGGGTGGCCCGCCAGATCACAACAGAAGTCATTTAAAGTTACATTTCCGATAGAACAGGTCTGTACCTTGTTCTTTTATTAAACAAATGAAATAGCCTTAATGTTATTTATCTTATTTACACGATGGCATGTAATTTCGGTCTCTACGTTACTTGGTCGCACTCTCTGCATCACGCACAGCGGAGTTCCGCCCCGATGCGCGCGCGCACACTCACACACATACGTGCGCACACACACAAGTGAGCACACTCCCACTAGTATTTGTAAATATTAAGCCGTAAAACGACTATTTAAATATGAATTCTGCGTGTCTCTGTGTTAATGAATGGCGCAGACGTGCGGTTTTGCTTACCACTCGTACTGAAGCGCGCGCAACGCTTCCGGTGATATTAACGTCTACCGTCTCACTAAATGAGGACATAAATACATGAACAACATCTCCAGAACTGCTCTGGTCATGAGCATTTGACCGTTTCATTTGAGTAAAACTATCATCATGTCATACACACACAGAAATGTAAAGGTATT
>NW_015654059.1:1825269-1833425 GCF_001515625.1 Sinocyclocheilus rhinocerous
ATTCATATTTAAATATGAATTCTGCGTGTCTCTGTGTTAATGAATGGCGCAGACGTGCGGTTTTGCTTACCACTCGTACTGAAGCGCGCGCAACGCTTCCGGTGATATTAACGTCTACCGTCTCACTAAATGAGGACATAAATACATGAACAACATCTCCAGAACTGCTCTGAGAGTCACTTCGTGAGCATTTGATCGTTTCATTTGAGTAAAATTATCCTCATATCATATACACACAGAAATGTAAAGGTATTCACATCTTCTCAGATGATGCCAACCCTGAAACAACATACAGAACTACCACATTTTGCTATAAGTTTGATTGCATCATATAATAATTGCTGTTAATAGTGTTCATCGTCTGTTTTATTACGTCTTAAATTTATTTTTCCGTACATTTCTGCCATATGTACATTAATTGACAGTCACCACTGATAAGCTACCGCTAAATATTGTAGAAACTTAATTTGCTGTAAAGTTGCTTTGCAATGATTTGTATCGTGAAAAGCGCTGTACAAATAAACTTGACTTGACTTCACGGCAACCCGTCAAATAAAAGTTTGGTTTAACTTGAAGGCATTGTGGCAGAAATATATTACTATTGTTCAGTATAATGTACGTAATAGGCTGCTACTACTACTACTAAAATTATTAAAACCTTATTTTTAAGAAATAGTCATACAATATTTCTTCAATGTTTTAATTGTAATATTAAATGACCTTTATTTTCCCATAAGGCTATTGTAAGAATAAATTAAACTTGTTTTTATGCTTTCAAATAATTAGACATGCTAAAACCGTATTTGGTAACAATAAAACATAAGGTTGGAAAAAATAAAACATTTCATAAGGCCCTAAACATGTAATTTTTGTTAAACTTTTAATATATTGTTGTTAAATTGTTTAAGTTTCATGATTTTAATTAATTAGACATGCTTTTTGATTAATAAAATTTAATTTAACCATTAAAAATGGATAGCATTTTTATATATAAAAATACGATAGCAGACTAATGCAGATATTAATGAAGTTATTAGACAGACAGAGAGAGAGAGCGTGCATATTACCACTCTGAGTCTGTGAGTCTCTCAAAATTTTTCGGCAGCAGCGTCTCTACTAACATTGAAACTTTAAGTTCATTTTCTTCACGAACAGCGCCGTTGTTACCTCGCTTGTGAGAAATATCATGTAGCTTTTAAAATAAAATCGCCAGAGTAGCGACAACAACGTTAGCGCGTGTATGTTTCTGTACTGTAAGTTATGTATATGCGTCTGTGAGGGAGAGATGGAGCATGTGCTTTACCTACATAATAAATCGTAATTATGTGGCAAAACATGGAAATGATTTGTCGTTTTTATCATATTGCTTGCTATATTTATTTGTCTGGCCAGTGTTGTTGTGGGTTTTGGTTATTGTGCTGTTGTAAGACCTTTGAAATAACAGAAATCATTTGGCGAAGTGATATGGACATGTAATGGGGTCCAGAGCTGCTTGGAACTACGTTCGCTGTGCGTTTCCCTGAAAATAATTGCACACCTTAGAACATTCGTCATCCAATCAGATTCAAGCATTCAACGGCCCCGTAGTATAACTAATATGAACTAATAGAGCCTTAATGTAAAGTGTGACCGAACAATAAAGAATCAAAACATTTTCAAACAATATCAAGGGCATGTTGTTAGTCTAGATTAAAATGTAAAAAATGTTGAAAATAAGTAGAGTATAAAGTCTAAGTCTTTAAGTATACAGTGTTGTGATGAACACAACTGCGAATACAAAAATCTGAATGGCCGTTTGACATCAAAGTACCACGAGAGCGATTGGAGAGCAGATGACTCTTTAAGCTTTTGGATTGCTCTCGCGGTACTTTGATGTCATACGCCTATTGGTCTGCGCAACGTCGATGCATCTTGAACAAGCCTATTTAAATCCTTTTCAGAAACAAAGTAGCGCAGCTGCTTTGGTTGCGGCTGCATTTCTGCTGTTCCATCAGCGCCATCTGCTGTCAGCGAGTGAATGTGCATTTTCATTTAGTGCGTCTCTTTCTCTCGTTCCTCAAGCGCTTCTCAACCATGTTGGGCTTGTTTACATCAGAGTGCGCATGCGTCTTTGACACAGCATACAGCAGTGTTGTGCATTTTAACCAGTTGATGGGAAAAGTATTCTTAAAATGCATTAAAAAAATCAGAATAATTTGTAATAAATAATTATCCACTGTATTTTGAAGTGCCCACAATAATAATATCGTGCATGGTTATTATCGTGAAATATTGTATTACTGAATACCGGCAAATGTCTACAAGACTGTCAGGGTGATGCAATTATCCTGATATCATTAAAATTTAAAACATGTGTTGGACAACATTTTTGAGATTATTAATGTGCACACCAGGTGTAAGGGAAATGTTTTTTTTTACTTTGCACACCATGAGACATTTATATAGTCAAACTTTTATTGAAAATGGTAAAAGGTTTTTTGTTTTCCTTTATCATGGGCAATCTTATTTGGCATTCGTAATCATGCAGCCTAATCCATAATGAACCCTAAATCCAAATTTTGGTCAGTATGATGCTTTTTTCTTTATCTTCTGAACACACTTTCTCACTTTCTTTTCTATGCAACCCAGTGCTTGATAGTAGATTAGCTCTTTTATAATACTTTATTGGCCAACTTTTTACCCACTATTGTCTAATAGAGTTACTAAGCATTTGTTACCACATTTTCATCTTATGCAGCTCCTACAGCAGCTGAAAAGGCTGATCTGTGATTTATGCCGACTCTATAACCTGCCCCAGCATCCTGATGTGGAGATGCTGGATCAGCCTCTTCCTGCTGGACCCATCAGTCAAGACAAGAAGGTAGGCCAAATCAGCACAGACCTACATAGTCTTATTACAATCCTTCCTTTTCCCTTTTTTTTTTTTTTTAAAGGCGTGTGAGCTGATGCAGACTTTTTGTCCTTGTTCTTCCCAGCATGGAACAACAGATGAAGTGACATCAGAAGAAGAGGAGGAAGAGGAAATGCCAGAGGTATTAAGCTATAGGGAATGTGATGGGTTCCTCATGACTCCAGTTTTGACAAGAGGACTAGTTGATACCTAACACTTTCTTTTGTTTGTTGCTGTGGCAGCAGGATATAGAAGATCTAGACCACTATGACATGAAAGAGGAGGAACCGGTTGATGGGAAAAAGTCAGAGGACGATGGCATTGAAAAGGAGAATCTGGCCATTCTGGAGAAAATCCGCAAGAACCAGAGGCAGGACCACTTGAACGTAAGTGTCCATTCGGTAAGGTAACTTTTTTATACAATTTTGGGGTTGGGTGGAGCAATATTGTTTTTAATTATGCAGTATAGCAGTATCCTCTCTTTATGATGTGTAATATAATGCAATAAAGCAAAAGTTTTATTTGCAAGCAGGGTCAGCTTTTTTTCTTTTTGTGAAGCCTGTAATTTATCCACAAGAATAATTTGAAAGTTTGTTTCTTGCAGTGCTGTATATGTTCCCTAAATGCTTCATTGTTGGTCTTGTAGGGTGCGGTGTCTGGTTCAGTTCAGGCCTCTGACCGCCTCATGAAGGAACTCAGGGAGATCTATAGATCACAGAGTTATAAGACAGGTAACTTTAGTTGTGCAATACAGCATTGACATTCCCATGCTTCTGTTCCAAACCTAATGAGTTGCCTACTGCCTACATAGGCTGCTGCCTTCTAAGGAAGCATCTTCACTGTTATGGCAGTTCCTTTGGCCAATTTTTTTCCAGTACAGCTTTTCGATATTAAACATGGAAAAAACAGTGTCGCTTTCAATTACAATTACAATTTGAAATTGTACTATAAAGTTGCTGTCCAGAGTGTTCACGTTTTTACTCTAGTTTGACCTTGACGGATGGAACAGAAGAAATGAGCCATAGAAGATTTTTTTTAGCAAATAAAGCGGAGCCCCTGAGCACACCTACCTATTAGGCAGTCGCAGTGAACCAATGGTAGTTTGAAGATGTTTACCAGCTGGAACAAACTTTTCTGGAAAGTTCGCTTTGGTTTTGAACTCCAAACGAACTTCGTTTGGCCTGATTTTGTTGGAAATGACATCACACCAGTTTGTTCTTTGGATTCACTTGAAGTATATCGGGGCATTACGTAGCCCTACCTTTTGCGACTGCTACTTTTATGTCAGGAGTGCGCCTGTAATGCCTCAACATGGTTTTGGAACACATCTCTCAGTTTTCATTAGTTTTGTCTTGTTCCAGGACTGTTACAGATCTGTCTGATAAGTTTGTTTACCATTCTGTCTGTTCCAGGTATCTATTCAGTGGAGTTAGTCAATGATAGCCTGTATGAGTGGCATGTCAAGTTAAGGACGTAAGTATGGTTGCATAACATGAAATACCATGTGGGCTGATGATGATTTTAGTGTTTATGTCTTTACTGTGTAAAATCACTCTCGTGTTTTTTTAAGGGTTGACCCAGACAGTCCGTTACACAGCGACTTGCAGGTTTTGAAGGAAAAAGAAGGCATGGACTACATTCTCCTCAATTTCTCTTATAAAGTTAGTGTTGTTTTTTTCTTTGTTGTACAAAAATACTGATTGAAGATAATTTGATTTGAAAGGAGAGATTATGCAACTGAATTGCTGTTTTCTTGCTTGCTGATGGCAGGATAACTTTCCTTTTGATCCTCCCTTTGTACGGGTTGTGTCGCCTGTCCTGTCTGGAGGGTGAGCATGAGCACTTTTACCTAGTAAATAAGTCAGACTAGCCTTTCTATGCTATTAAAAGATTCTAAAAGTAAAGATTTTACTACATTTGATGGATGATTATATTCTTTCCCCCAAGAATAACATTAACAGATGTATTGTGTATAATGCTGTCTTTAAAGTTTTTTTGCATTAATTAATCTAGCATGTAATTGTAACTTAACGGAGAATGAGGGCTGCTAATGTAATTAGTTTTTCAAGACAAGCCATGTTCAGAATTAAAGCTAGAGATTTCTTCTAACCACCATCAACTCTGGCGCTCCCGTCCGCTGCTCACAGAGTTTCTACAGTATGTAATGTAGCCATTGCTCTGATGAACACCAGTTGCGCCGCTGTTTTCATGTGGGTGTGTAGTGCTGCTTACACTATCTTCTTAAATATGCTGGTATTGCCGCCATTCATAGGCTTTTCATGATAGCCAACATTTCAGCCCCATGTGTAATGCAGCTCACAGTCACTGAATGTGTATTATTTGATAATGTAAAATTCCAGACAAGTTTTCTTACGTGCATCCGTTTTTTAATGCATCTTGACTGTCGTACAGTCTGACGTTAATGACAACTGAGATCCCACAGTGTGACATGATCATCATGTTCGTACAGTCTGACAAGTAACAATCGTAAAGGACTATTATAAATCAGACAGTGTGTGCCCGACTTAAAGGGGTCATATGATGCTGCTAAAAAGAACATTATTTTGCGTATTTGGTGTAATGAATGAGTGTTTATGCGGTTTAAAGTAAAAAAAAAAACACATTATTTTCCACATACTGTACATTATTGTTTCTCCTCTATGCCCCGCCTTTTTGAAACGCGTCGATTTTTACAAAGCTCATCGGTCTAAAAAAGCGAGGTGTGCTGTGATTGGCCAGCTATCCAGTGTGTGGCTGACTCTGAACTTTTATAAAGAATATCTCTTTGGATTTGAGACTTTAGTCTTTGCAACTTTACAGATCTTCTTTATGTACCAAGAGCTTGTAACACTCCAAAGAGAAAGGAAAAATTGAAATCGCATCATATGACCCCTTTAATACAAATAATTTTCATTTGCATAATCACAATCTGAAGTGAAATAAATGGTAATTTGCTCTACCCTGCTAAATAAAATTTAAAAAAAAATATATATATATATACAGTGGGTACGGAAAGTATTCAGACCCCCTTAAATTTTTCACTCTTTGTTATATTGCAGCCATTTGCTAAAATCATTTAAGTTAATTTTTAAAATTAACTTAAATGATTTTAGCAAATGGCTGCAATATAACAAAGAGTGAAAAATTTAAGGGGGTCTGAATACTTTCCGTACCCACTGTATATGTATTTTTTTCCTCTCTCTCATCTAGCTATGTTCTTGGTGGAGGAGCCTTGTGTATGGAGCTACTTACAAAACAGGTTTGAATCCTCTGAATTCTGTAAGGTTTGCACATTGAAATAAACTAAATCAGAAATAAAGAAATAAATCTGATCTCCTAGGGCTGGAGCAGTGCCTACTCAATAGAGTCAGTCATCATGCAAATCAACGCCACCTTAGTCAAAGGGAAAGCCAGAGTGCAGTTCGGAGCAAATAAGGTTTGTCCGGCCTCCTCATAAACAAACAAAAAAAAAATTATAATTGCTTGCAGAAATGTTGACCATTTCCCTTTTGTTTTCTACAGAATCAATACAATCTTGCCAGAGCACAACAGTCATACAAATCATTGGTTCAGATTCATGAAAAGAACGGTAGGTGGAGAAACCGTAAAACGAGATGCAGAATTGATGCACTTTGAACTGTTCTCAGATGTTTTTTTTCTGACGTTTTTCCTCTAGGCTGGTACACACCTCCTAAAGAAGATGGCTAGGAAAATCATTGATCCACTTAAACACTGCAAACATGGGATATCTGGTCAAAACTTTGCTTTATTTTACTAATGTTTTCACCTCTTCAGCTTGAGTATGATGCCCCCTCCTGTAAGTGGAAGCCATCGGGGAAACGTTTGCCCTCTCGCTGTCTGGAATGCTCAGAAATTTGCATCGTCCTTTATCTTCTGCAAGGCTGGACTCTTTGACCAGATCCCATGACGTCTGGATTTCTGTCTGTTTCTCATGCGCTCTTTCTCTCTCTCATCTTTTGTCTTCTATACTGATGGGACGTTCAGAGCCTTGGTACTCATAAGGCATTCAACATGGCGTTTCAAAATGGTCTGATCAGAGAAAGAGGTTTTTTTTTTTTTTTTTTTTCCTTTTTTGTTGCTTCCTTTTACTGGAGCTTGGCTCTGTTCAGGATTATTACATAGATGGAGATGCTCAATGAAGATGCTGGATCTGATCCTCTCTGTCTGCTTTTAAAGGACGTTCTTATGGCCATGGACTTTAAATGGTGGTTTACTGAACTTAAAACAGGATATGGATGCAACTAGAGACAATGTGAAGACAATGTGCCACTGCTCTTGTATCTATAGAGACTTTTTTTCCCTCATGCATTCTGAGATAACATGTAATGGTACATTTAATGCTGATGTCGTCGAAGAATCGTTACTTGCCACAATTATATGCGTAAGCTTCCTAAGCAACCCTAATATTAACGATAACAGCGAGGACGAGAGGAAGGGGCGCTTATACAACTCTAGCTCAAGATCTTGTTTTTCCAACTAAGGATGAATTCCACTCAGTTTCCTCAAGCTTGCTTTTAGCATGTGGCTGATCTGACCAATAATGGACAAATGCAAGCATTGGCTTTGAAAAGGCGAAGCGGAACTTGCTGTCGCTCCATATTTGAACAGAGCTCCACTTGTATACTTGTAAATGGATTTAAGGTGTCTTAAATGTGGTGTTTATGTGAAGTGGGGGAATTAAATGAGTTGTTTTCACATGAGGACTTGGGGACTCGAAATGGGGAAAAGGTTGATGTTTCTCAAAATAACGGGGGTAATATCTTACAAATTGTATTTATATAAGTGATATGAACATAACTTTTTTTGCCACCCTTAATTGTCATTTTCATAATTTCTGCTCCATTAAAAAACAACTGTTACAGATTGAGACATTTGAGGTTTACATTACTAATGGACCTCTCATGATCAACAGTACTTAAACTTAGAGTTTGTCCATGCTGTCAGTTTTATTTTGTGAGCATTGATGGATTAAAAGAGTGCAAATAATACTTTTCTCATAGCACGACACTACAAGAGCACTGTTTCTTTCCATGCCTAATGGACATTTTTCACAATACTCAAGGCGTTATTTTACCTCTTGGATTTGAACATCCAGTATAAAGTCTTAAGACTGGTCAATGCTTCAGCGTTCATGGCGAAAGAGAAGTTGTCAAAGTACACCATACCTCTCGGTTTTTTTTTTTTTTTTTTTTTTTTTCATGTTTTAAATCATTTCAAATATCAGTATTCAACGTTTTATGTTTAA
>NW_015654059.1:1833493-1843577 GCF_001515625.1 Sinocyclocheilus rhinocerous
TTTTTTTGCAGTGTATTATAAAACTGGCTGTCAAAGACATTTGAAGGCATCTTGCAATTTTCATGGAAAACTCAGGAAAATCCGTTCTGTTTGAAAACTTTTTTCTTTTGGTCCGTTTGATTTACCTATCCACTTTAAGAACCTTCTCTAGTTCCCGAAAGCAAAGAAAAGTAGGATTTTAACAGCTTCCTGTGGTCGCAATTTAGTATTTTATGATGGGGTTTGGTTCCATCGTAAGAAGTGTTGAAGGCCAATAGTGATCAGATTTCCATTATGTTTACTGAATTTGAGTGCTCAGTCAGATGTAACTTATGTTTTTGTTGTCGTTTCTCACCCCTCTGACTTCAGCTTTCAGTTGTAAATATTTTGGGACGTTTGGGTTTAGTATTTGCACAGAATGTTGTGATTGTACCTCTTGGACCAGTCCCGAGTATGAACTTCGTCCCATAACAGGCAGGCTCTTGGATACGTA
Organism: Sinocyclocheilus rhinocerous; assembly: GCF_001515625.1. NCBI lineage: Eukaryota > Metazoa > Chordata > Actinopteri > Cypriniformes > Cyprinidae > Sinocyclocheilus > Sinocyclocheilus rhinocerous. The sequence continues at coordinate 1,833,966 of NW_015654059.1, forward strand.
TCTTTTACATGGATGCAAATGTAATCTTTTTCTCCAATCACATGTAAATGTAATTCAAGAGAGCCACTGCAGCAGGAATGTCTTGAATAACTCAAGTATCTGCTTTGCAAGTTCAATCTGCTGTCTTGTTTCAGAGATGTGCTTGGTCTTGGGTTTTCATTGAAGAGATTTGAAAAAGCAGACCTCTGAATGGTGTTCCTTTAGAGGGTTATTCATCTCAGAAATACATCTGAGTTCTCTCAGAGTTCTTGACCTGGGCTTGTCTGCATTGACCAAGGTTTCTGTAACTGATGAGTCTTTCTTCGGTTTCCTTGTCCGAACAGTAATGACTTTTTTGTTCCTTGGTTTTTTCACAATGAACGTGAACCTCACAGTAACCAATAACAGAACTCGTCTCTGGTGCCATCTCATAGAATGGTTCTTGAAGCTCACACTGTTGGCATGCTTAGTTTTTTTTGTTTTTTTTTTAGGTTTTTCCATTACAAGATAATTTTGACCATGTACAGTATATTTGTAAACTTGCATCAAGTTTATGAATAAAGAATTTTATGAGGAGCCTTTTTGGGGTATCTGTGAGTGATCTGATTGATGCATTTACTCAAATTTTTTCTCTTCTGTGTCAGTCTTCACGAGAGTACACAATACAAGCATGTGGTTCTGCTGACGCAGGAGATGTTCTGACGTAGAACCCGGATGTGCTACACATTGTTTGCAAGCAGAGGAATGCACACGCATGGGTCGTGGAACTGTTGTGAATGCACATCGAAGACTGACACGGAGAAGAAATTGTTGAATAAAGTCGTTATTTTTGGGGGGTTTTTGCGCACAAAAAGTATTCTCGTAGCTTCATAAAATTACGGTTGAACCACTGATGTCACATGGACTATTTTATAGTTGTCCTTACTACCTTTCTGGGCCTTGAACGTGGTAGTTACATTGCTGTCTATGCAGGGTCAGAAAACTCTCTTGATTTAATAAAAAATATCTTTGTGTTCTGAAGATGAGTGAAGGTCTTACGGGTTTGGAACGACATAAGGGTGAGTAATTAATGACAATTTCATTTTTGGGTGAACTATCCCTTTAAAAACATTATCCCTGACAGCTACAAGATTTGGTACTGTTAGTAAGAATTGAGTTATACTAAAAGTTATATAGCTGTGATATTTGATCTGTGCACATATTTGAGATCATAAGAGCTAGTAACTGATAATTTTAACACTCTTGATGTCTTTAAATATCATCCAGCCTTTGACAGTGTAAATCTATTTATGGCACTATTGCTGTTGACACGTTTTTTAAATCATAGGATGCCAGGTATATTTGTAGTATTTTGAGCTATTAATGAAAATGTAAGAAGTTAAAATTGCAATTGCAGGTTGCAACTTCCTTAGTTTTAATCGTAGTTAGTTTGTCAAAATGGAAGATTATATGAATTGAATTATAATTCTTCCTTACCACATGGGGTAGCTGTTTGCCATTTTTGTGTGCTTGCAGTTCCTTCTCTAATTAACAATGAGACCAAAAGTTTGCATGCTCTAGGCCTATTATAAGTTGCAGTACAATACAAACTTTATTATTTCATTTTATTGTTTTGTATTGCAATGAATATTTTATGTTTGCTTATGGTCACTGGAATGCTTAAGCTAAAGTCATTGGCGATGGACCATTGACACTGGTATTCAAATCCACGACTAGAAAATTAATACATCCATTTACTGTATAACTGAGCATTAAGATAAATAAAAGTTGCATGAGATGATAATGATAAATAAAAGATAAATGAGAATGGGTAGTTATGTATTTAGTAATGCACCTGCATTGTTGTCATGCTGTCAACTTTCAAATGCTGTTTAATTTTCTCTGACCCACAATATAAAGAATGCATTAAAATTATTCATCAGTTTTTATTTATTTATTTATTTTTGCAAAATGTAATTTTGTAATGTAAATGTAAATTTTTGCAAAATGACATTTACAAAATGTCATGGAATCCTTCAAGTTAAATTCCTTCTGCGTAGGTCTTGTTTTAACTCGAGCAAGGCAATGTACATTTAAAGCACATGACACTAATGTTATGCAATGTCCTTTTACAAGCAGAACAGAACATGCACTGCTATTTGTCTTGTGAAATTTTGTGTTTTATTGAGTTTTATAGGCACTAATTAACTTTTTGCCCACATTTGGACAGGCATTAAGTGACTAGTAGTATAGTGTCAGTTTTTTCCACCTGGTAATCTAACACTTCATAAAAATCTTCATAAACAGAGTTAATTACTTATACATTGTGTTAACCAAGAAGAATCAATCTTAGCTCAGATTTCCTTTCGTTCTTTCTGCCTGTTACATAACTGACTCGAACAATAACCCGTTTAGTTCACTTCTCCCCTGGAATGCTGTTAATGGTGGGAGTGTAACATGATCTTCAGCCTTTACAAATCCAGACATTTAATCTTGGATATCATGTTGACATCTAGCGTGTGTAGCGCAAAATCGAAGAATCTCCCTTTTTAAAATTTCATTAAAAGTAAAATATAAGAAATTCCTGTAATTCCCTCATGATGTTTGGCTGGTTATAGAAAAATCATAGTTTCAAAGCAGGGTCCAACGATCTTTGACTGCTATTATCGTGGCATTATTTAACTGGCCTGCCTAAAGGAACCTGATAGGCTTTTGCTGTGCTCACTCATTCAAAGGAACCTTTCACCTAAATGCAGTTGAAACGCTTGTAAACGTTGCACGATAAATCTGTTGAAGGTTTTGGATGCTACACTGTGCTGAGGTAAATTTTGAGGAGTAGTTGCAGGTTGTCAGGTGAGGTTTGAAATATTATCAAAATATAATTCTATGAAAATAGGATTTGATCTGGCAAAGTTCTTTCGTCATCGGTCTATAGATCAGATTTCAGATTTAAATTCTGCATCGTTTATTATGTAATATTTATTGCTTCTATATTATTTATTGTTTACTTTGTTAAACTAAATTCAACTTTACAGAACTTTTTCCATTAAAAGCGAAAATTGTATAAACCAGCTGTTAAAGTAGCCAGCAATTAGGTTTTCATTTTTTGTCATTTTCGTTTTTGCTCATGAAAACGGTGTTCAAAACCAAATTACACATTGTTGATTTCAGAAAATGTCAAAAGAATGTGATGTTTTTACTAAGAGGTGAATGTACACATTGCAAGGTATTGTTTTAGCATGTACTGTGAGCTTTTTTACAGATGTTGCAGCATGTGTAGTGAGGTATTGCATAACGTTGACATTTAGGAAGCTCTCAGCATGTAACACTACTAAACAAATAGAAAGCCGATTCAGATACTACTCATGTGCAAGGTGAGAACCTTTTACTTTTTTCCTGAAAATGTGGCCTATGCCACACACATGTACATCAGACTACTTTGTATTTAAGTGTTGTTATAAATTAAATGGTTTTTACAAGGTACAGGTTTGATGCCATGAGTCAAAATTTTACATGCACTTTGCCATTTCTGCAAAATGTTAATTATTTTACCAAAATAAGAGGGATCATACAAAATGCATGTTCTTTTTTATTTAGTCCTGACCTGAATAAGATATTTCACATAAAAGACGTTTACATACAGTCCTTATGAGAAAATAAGTTGAATTTATAAAAAAATAACCCTGTTCAAAAGTTTACATACGCTTCATTCTTAATACTGTGTTGTTACCTGGATGATCCACAGTGTGTTTGTTTTTATGTGATAGTTGTTCATGAGTCCCTTGTTTGTCCTCAACAGTTAAACTGCCTGCTGTTCTTCAGAAAAATCCTTCAGGTCACACAAATTCTTTGGTTTTCAATCATCTTTTGTGTATTTGAACCCTTTCCAACAATGATTGTATGGTTTTGAGATCCATCTTTTCACACTGAGGACAACTGAGGGACTTACTTGCAACTATTAGAAAAAGTTCAAACGCTCACTGATGCTCCACAAGGAAACATTAAAAGCTAGAGTCACAGCCACACCAGGCTCATCCACAACTCAAGGCACATAATGTAAAAAACAAGCAAAAAAAAACCCCTGCCTTTTGTTTTTCCTTGTCGTTTCTCTTCTGTTTTCCTTAATTCTTCATTATCCATTCACTGATTTCTTCTGTTTTGTTTTTAAAGGTTGTGAACGAAGATGCACCGTCCAGCACCTTTTGGTTTGTTGTTGGTTTTATGCGTATTATCCGGAATAGACGGCGGTAAAGTGTTGGTGTTTCCACTAGATGGAAGTCATTGGGTCAACATGAAGGTCCTGATCGAGGAACTGCATAGCAGAGGTCACAGTGTGACAGTGCTTAGAGCCTCCAACAGTTGGTATATCAAGGAGGAGTCTCCCTTCTACAATTCCATCACCATTCCAAATACAGGAGGATTTGACGAGGAGTTTTTTGGTTTATTGATTGGCCGTCTCTTGAAGATTAGAAGAGAAGGGTATTCCATTTGGAGCCGTCTTCAACTGGAGTACGAAATCATCATGATGTTTAAAAGCATGCATGAAGATATGATGCAGATGATGGAGAGAATGTTGGAGGATAAAGAAATTATGAAATCAATCCAAGATGTTCAGTATGATGTGGTGCTAGCAGATCCAGCAGCCGGAGGTGGTGCAATCTTAGCTTACAAGTTGAATATTCCTCTGGTTTTCAACGTTCGATGGACCATTCAGGGAGAGGGACATTTCGCCATTGCTCCTTCCCCTCTGTCTTATGTTCCTGTCCCAGGAGCAGAGTTAACAGACAAGATGTCATTTCTCCAACGTGTCAAAAATTTTATGACTTACTTATTCACTTGGTTCCAGCTTGCAGTCATTGCTGACCCCATCTTTACTTCTTTCTGTCTCAAACATTTTGGCCCCAGTGGTAATTATTTCTCCCTTTTCCAGGATGCAGATATCTGGCTCATGAGAAATGACTTTACCTTTGAGTTTCCACGACCCACAATGCCCAATATCGTATATATGGGCGGCTTTCAGTGTAAACCCGCCAAGCCACTTCCAGCTGATCTTGAGGAGTTCGTACAAAGCTCAGGGAACCATGGAGTCATCGTCATGTCTTTAGGCACCCTTATTGCTCAGCTTCCACAAGATGTCACCGACGACATAGCGGCAGCTTTTGCTCAGCTTCCTCAAAAAGTGATTTGGAGATATACAGGACCTCGACCTGTGACCCTTGGTAACAACACCTTACTTGTAGACTGGCTCCCCCAGAATGACCTGCTTGGACATCCCCAGATTACAGTATTTGTGGCACATGGAGGAACCAATGGAGTTCAGGAAGCCATTTATCATGGGGTGCCCATCTTGGGTGTACCTTTAGTGTTTGATCAGCCTGACAATCTCTTCAGAATGGAAGCGAAGGGAACAGCAAAAATAGTAGATATTGCAACTTTGGACAGAACTGTGTTTCTAGAGGCATTAAAAGAGGTTTTGCATAACCCATTTTACAAGGAGAACATGCAGAGACTGTCCAAGCTGCACCACGACCAGCCAATGAAACCTCTTGATCGCGCTGTCTTCTGGATTGAGTTTGTCATGAGGAATAGAGGAGCTCCTCATTTGCGAACACAGTCTTTCAGAATGTCTTGGATTGAGTATTACTCTATAGATGTTGTTTTGACTTTAATGGTTACACTTTTGATATTTGCATTTGTAATTGCTTATATAATTATATATGTTTGTGTGGTTTTATTCAGAAAGAAAGTAAAACACGAGTGATGTACTAGCTGGAAATATCAGTTCATTTGAAATGTTTCCTTTTATTTGATTATTTCCTGACAGCATGTGCTTTCGTGAATCTTAAAGTATTTTAAATTTTTTGCTTTTAGTGTACAACAATCTATAGTATTAGGACTTGCTACAGCCAAATATCAGTCACAGATAGTACAAGGGCTAAAATCCATCCCCTAAATTATAATTAATTTCATCTTTGTGTTATGATTGAGTCAACCGAATTGTGAATGACCTCTCTGTATTAGCTATTGCTGAACTCTTATCTGACAAAGTTCTATGAAGACAATACAATAAAGAGGCATCCAATCATGTGTACATGATATGTTATCACTCCTTGACTTTTATACATAGTGAGACTGTGTCAAATCTATCAGTAATGCAAACTACACAGACTTGCAGATGTAACATCTAACCTTATTATTGAAGCTGCATTACTTGATGCCAAGGAATAATTTAATTAATATACCTGAATAACTGTCCAACTGTGCAGAGTTTGGCCATAAAGTAGTACAAATCGACATGAAATATTATATTTAACACTCAATTCCATTATATCTCTGGACAGTAGTGCAGATTATCTTTATCATTGTAATTTGTGAAATACCATTTATTATGTAACATTAATATAGCTATTATTCTTTTTCATTTAAGGTAATCAATGAAGATGCATCAATCCACCCTTCTCGGTTTGTTTGTTCTGTTATCTGCTCTATCAGGATCATATTGTGGTAAAGTTCTGGTCGTCCCTGCGGATGGAAGCCACTGGATCAATATGAAGGTCCTTATTGTGGAGTTACATTCAAAAGGTCACAATATCACTGTGGTCCGAGGCTCAAATAGCTGGTATATTGAAGAGGAGTCTCCTTACTACACTTCCATTACTGTAGACATTGGTGAATTTGACAGTGACTTTTGGATGATGTTGCTTCCCCGGTTACTGCAAATCAAGAGACACGGAAAATCATTTTGGTCTGAAATAGAAATTGCTCAGGAGATTTTTAGCAGGTTTTCAGAAGTTCATCAGCAAATGTGCAATATGACAGCCATGATATTCGAAAATGATATCTTGATGAATTCACTGGAGAATGGTAAATATGACCTTGTTCTCACGGATCCTGCTTTTGGAGGTGGAGTGTTACTGGCACACCGTCTTGGCCTCCCTCTTGTGCTAAATGTTCGTTGGACCATGTATGGAGAAGGTCACTTTGTTGTAGCTCCATCTCCTCTCTCATATATACCTATTCCAGCATTACAACTAACCGACAAAATGACATTCAGTCAAAGAGTCATGAATGTGATGGTTTATATTATTTTTATCTATCAAAATCCAAAATTCTTTGGTTATCATTACCAGGAGTTCTCCCAGAAGTATTTTGGGCCTGATGTTGATTTCTTCTCCCTCCTCCGGGATGCAGACATCTGGCTCATGAGAAACGATTTCACTTTTGAGTTTCCACGACCCACAATGCCAAATGTTGTCTACATGGGCGGCTTCCAGTGCAAACCAGCTAAGCCACTTCCAGATGACCTTGAGAAGTTTGTGCAGAGCTCTGGAGATCATGGGGTCATCATCATGACATTAGGAAGTGTTTTTGGTCAGCTTCTGAGTGAAATCAATGATGAGATTGCTGCAGCTTTTGCTCAGTTGCCTCAAAAGGTTATTTGGAGACACACAGGTCCACGACCTGCCAATCTTGGTAACAATACTCTGATTGTGGACTGGCTCCCCCAGAATGACCTGCTTGGACATCCACAGACTAAACTGTTTGTAGCACATGGAGGCACCAATGGGGTTCAGGAAGCCATCTACCATGGAGTGCCTATTGTGGGCCTTCCTATATCCTTTGATCAACCTGACAATCTCTCCAGGATGCAAGCAAAAGGAACTGCAAAAATTGTAGATATTGCAACTTTGGACAGGACTGTGTTTCTTGAGGCATTAAAGGAGGTTTTGCATAACCCATCTTACAAGGAGAACATGCAGAGACTGTCCAAGCTGCACCACGACCAGCCAATGAAACCTCTTGATCGCGCTGTCTTCTGGATTGAGTTTGTCATGAGGAATAGAGGAGCTCCTCATTTGCGAACACAGGCATACAGAATGTCCTGGATTGAGTATTACTCTATAGATGTTATTTTGTCCCTGTTAGCAATTGTGTTGTTAGTGCCAGTTAGCATTACCTTTATCATTAAGCTGGTTTGGTACAAGGGATTTTATAAAAACAAAGCTAAAAATTAGTTATCAGATCTATATTTTTTCATGACATTGTTGATTTTTGTTTTATAAACAGCATTTCCTTGAATGTATAATATATTATAAAGCATAAATATATAAATATCATTATATGTTATGTTGATTTTTTGTTTTTCTTTTGCAATTATGTTATTGTTTTATGAAAATGGACTACATATAGCTAAATATGCATACATTTTTGTTTATAGTGTTTAATTTGTAAAGTGTTCCAATATGTGTGTGGTGGAGAAAAACAAAGAAACAAATAATTGTCTGTTGGATAGTAATGTTAACTTGATGCACGAAGAAATGTAATAAACTGAAAATACAAAAAGTTTTAAAGTTTTTTTAAAATGCCCATTTAAAAAAACATTAATCAAATAGGGTGGATTAGACTATAGAGATTACTGTCTGTGTGTGTGTGTGTGTGTGTGTGTGTGTGAAGTGTTGTCTTTCTATTCGTTTTATTGTATTCTTTAATCCATATTTACATTTAGACAGGAATGAAAAAAGTCTGTGAGGGATAGAAGTACAGTGTGTTCCATGTACTGTTGTTTAACAACATAGGGCCTACCGATTGTTCAGCTGATGAAACATATTTCTGAAGAAGAAAAAAATTAGTTAAAAACTCCATAAACAGGTTTTAAAGTTGTGAAAATTATATGATCTAGCACTTTTATACAGTGGGTGTCATTGTAAAGACTGTAAATCTGTCCCTCAGAGCCTCATTTTCAATAGGCCTATGCTATATTCAATATGGCGTCCAATCTGACTAAGGTTAGTAGGCTAACTGACTATTTTATGTCCAAAATGTCACTTACGTAATTCATCTAAGGAACTAGAAACGTTACAAGCTGTAGTCGTCACCTCCCTCAATATTTGCTACTACTCTTAATGTTATTCACAACTTGACAACTTTAAAAACTAATTTTGTCGTGCAATAAAAGTACCTCAGCTCAGACATTTCACACTCTTCCAGTCAGCCTCGCGCCGCAGTGAAGCACGTAATCATGGCAAATTTGCTATTTGCATTGAATAGCCCTAAATTTAATTAAGCGAAAAAGAAATGAAGTGTCTTTTTTTTTAAATAATGAATTTACAAAGCTTAAATTAATAAATGAGGAACAGTTCTGAAGAACAGCCTGTCATAAGACTGGACTCAAATTAGAAAGTATGCCAAATTGCCAATGCTACTCCTAATCGCCATCTAGCGTTGGAAAAAAATACACAACGTAAATTCAATTTCATTGAGTAGGCTATAAGTCAGTTTTAAGTCGCATTTTTTTATTTGTGACGCAATCAAACTAAATATATGAATGTCTCTACAACTATGGGCACATTAGTCCCATGTGGATGTTTAAATCACATTTTATTCTTACTTGTTAATTTGTGTACTAATAATGTCCAACAGTGTGTGCTTTACAGTAAATCGTCTCAGGTTACGTATGTAACCATGGTTCCCTGAGTAGGGAACGAGACACTGCGTCCTCTAGGGGTCGCTATGGGGAACGCCTCGTCGTAACCCATGTCTGAAGCATACATTGAAAAAACACCAACAACACATTGGGCGGCGACAGCCATGACGTCACTACCGGTGCGACTATAGTATAAATAGATGCCGGGAGAACACATCATCCTCTTCTTC
>NW_015654059.1:1844866-1845260 GCF_001515625.1 Sinocyclocheilus rhinocerous
TGTTGGCATAACTCGTATGCTGGAATCGATGGATGCGTGAGGAAAACGGCCTCTTCCATTCCTTCTTGATCTCAGTATGGAGATCAGGAAGGAAAAGAAGGCTCACCTGAGCTGGAGGGTTATGGCCAGAAAGATAACGTTCATCGAGATGACCTTGCGACGTCACTTCCTTAGTCCACTTCCACGGAAAGTCAAGCCTCGCCGTGGCGCGATCCATAACTTCCAAGAGCTTATCATACGCAGGGCAGGAGGACCCAGCAGAGCACTGGCCCCTGGATCAGAAGATGTTAAAGAGATAACATCATCCTCCAGCGGCTCATTCTCGTCCACAGCCGAGGAGCGCGAGAGGGAAAGCCCCTCTTTAAACTAATCGGCCAGGTCCACCTGCGATCCC
>NW_015654059.1:1845406-1863764 GCF_001515625.1 Sinocyclocheilus rhinocerous
TCCTGAACCGCGGGAAGCAGATGGCTGCCCCTCTGTACTCGGAAAAAGAGACAAACGAGAACGGAGCTTTTTCATTGGAAAACGCTCACAGTGCACACAGATTGCTCTCGTGGACATCGCGTGCGTGCTCTTCGCCCAAACAAATAACGCATAGATTGTGTGTGTCATCGGGTGTCAAATAGCAATGACACGGATGCACACATCTTCTAAACGCTTTGCCAGTGCTCGCCATAATGAATGAATAGAGATCGCTCTTACCACGGAAATGCACGCTTCAAACAAACAGTCAGTGAAGACGAAGAAGAGGATGATGTGTTCTCCCGGCGCCTATTTATACTATAGTCGCACCGGTAGTGACGTCATGGCTGTCGCCGGCCAACGTGTTGTTGGTGTTTTTTCAATGTATGCTTCAGACACGGGTCACGACGAGGCATTCCCCATAGCGACCCCTAGAGGACGCAGTTCGAAGTTCCCATGAAAGGGAACGTCCTATTTCTCCTGAAAGTTCACAATGTCGTGTCCATCACACCTCAAAGAAGAAATGACAGTCGTGTTATAGATGTAACGTAACCCCTCTCTCCCAGGTCCGCTCCGCCGCACCTCGTTCTCGCTCCGAGTGGGTCTCGAACCCGGGTCTCCGGCTACTCGCTGGCCTCCGTTACACAGACACAATAAAAATATTGTTCACAAGTGATACTTTGGATTTTTTTATGTCATTCTTGACATATTACATGACTCTTAATTCATCTAAAGTTTTTCAATGACACTGTTGTCTTCTTGGTAAACGAGTACACTAACATTTGAAAAAAATTTAGCTGTTTACTTATTCTATGCACTTCTCAGAACAATAGTATGTACAAGCTTAGACAAGTTTTGTGCGCACAGAGGAATCATTGGTATCAACTTTCCCACGTTCCCAGTGTGTTGCACATATTGGCAGGGCTGGGCTTGTTTCACTCCATTTCAGTAGGAATACAGTCAGTATTTTACCTGGTCGGTCGCATACTTGCGTTTTCATCGCCAGCTAATAAACTTCGTGTGGTGAGTAAAGCAGATTACCTTAATTTTATGTAAACAGTTAAGTGTTGGCGTGTTTTGTGAAACTGAATTATAATGTATTGTAATCAACTTTCTTTCATCAAAGGTAAAAAAAGAAAGAAAATGCATTACCTTCCTGCCACTTTGTTAGCATTCTTGAGCATATTATCTCAAGTGTTTGGAGGTAAAGTGTTGGTGTTTCCATTGGATGGAAGTCACTGGGTGAACATGAAGGTCCTGATTGAAGAATTACATACAGTAGGTCACAACGTGACCGTGCTAAGAGCCTCTAATAGCTGGTATATCAAGGAGGAGTCTCCTTTCTACACCGCCATCACTGTTTATAATAGTGGTGGTATTGAAAAGGAACTGTTTGATGCATTTACAAAACATATCCTGGTCATTAGAAGAGAGAAACTGTCCTTCTGGACCCACCTCTCTCTGGCCTCAGAGGTTGGAACAATATTTGAAGAGATGCATCGCAATCAACTTGTCTTAATGGGGAAAATCTTTGAAAATAAAGACTTAATGGCTTCACTACAGACCGCAAAATATGACCTGGTTCTGACAGATCCGGCTTTTGGAGGTGGAATTTTCCTGGCACGCCGTCTTGGTCTCCCTCTTGTGCTAAATGTCCGTTGGACGATGCATGGAGAGGCACATTACGAAATAGCTCCTTCACCACTATCGTATGTTCCTGTACCAGGAGTAGAGCTGACAGATAAGATGACGTTTGCTCAACGTGTACAGAACGTAATGGCATACATGTTTTCTGTTTATCACAAAACCAGATTTATCTCCTCACACTACCAGTCCTTCTGCAATAAATACTTTGGATCAGAAATTAATTACAAATCCTTCCTTCGGGATGCAGACATCTGGCTCATGAGAAATGACTTTACGTTTGAGTTTCCACGACCCACAATGCCCAATATTGTCTATATGGGCGGCTTCCAGTGTAAACCTGCCAAGCCGCTTCCAGCTGATCTTGATGAGTTTGTACAGAGCTCAGGAGATCATGGACTCATCGTTATGTCTCTAGGGACTCTTTTTAGCCAACTCCCACAAGACATCACAGAGGAAATTGCTGCCGCTTTTGCCAGATTGCCCCAAAAAATAATTTGGAGACACACCGGACCTCAACCTGTGAATATTGGTGATAATACATTACTTGCTGACTGGTTACCTCAGAATGACCTGCTTGGACATCCTCAGACTAAAATGTTTATAACACACGGAGGCACTAATGGCATCCAAGAGGCCATCTATCATGGGGTGCCCATTTTGGGTCTACCTATAATATTTGATCAACCTGACAATCTTTCTAGAATGAAAGTTAGAGGCACAGCTAAACTTGTGGATATTGCAGAGTTGAACAGGACAATGTTTCTACAGGCACTGGAGGAAGTGCTGTATAACCCATCTTACAAGGAGAACATGCAGAGACTGTCCAAGCTGCACCACGACCAGCCAATGAAACCTCTTGATCGCGCTGTCTTCTGGATTGAGTTTGTCATGAGGAATAGAGGAGCTCCTCATTTACGAACACAGTCTTTCAGAATGTCCTGGATTGAGTACCACTCTATAGATGTTATTTTGTCTCTGCTGATTATAGTTGCTTTGTTTTGTTTCATGATTTACACTATAATAAAATATCTGTGCTTTAAACTAGCATTTAAGAAGAAAATTAAAGCTGAGTGATTCAATATTTGGCCTAAATCTCAGGAATTAATGACATAACCTATGTTTCTATTTTCTTTTCTGAATGAGAAGATAAACGTTTCTTGTATATACATATACAAACCTCTTTTTAAAATTAATCTTTTTATTTGTACTCTTTTCTGTTCTCTTTGAGAATGTAAAATAAAAAAAGCTGCCAAACCTCATCACAAATAATATGTTGTATGTTTGTTTAAGAGTGAAATAAACTGTACTTTGAGGTTTACATATTTTGTTGTTATTGGTGCACTTGATTTACATTTCCTGGTGTAAAGTGCACTGTTTGTAGCACAGCGAATTCTCAAACTTAAATCTAAAACATCTAAGCATAATTTTTATAAACATAAAAATATATATTAAAGGCTTTTTAATACTTATCTTTGTGCCTAAGGCAGGAATTATCTAAAAATAAAAAGTTTTAATCTTTATGTCTGTACAGCCTTTACATTAAGCATATAGAAAATTAATTAGAATGCCTGAGGAAAATACACTGCTACCTTGTAAGCACTGTGTTTAAATAAATATTATTTAACTATTACTATTATTAACTATTATTTTGTCAAACTATGTTTTGGGTGGTTGTGAGTTAACTATTATTTTGTCAAACTATGTTTTGGGTGGTTGTGAGTTAATGTTAAATGAAGCGATCATGATTCCTGTTGCTCAACCTTGAAGCTCATGTTTTGAGAGTGCAAATAATATGCAAATGACACACTGCTGTTTTAATTAGCAACAGGAATAATATGCTGGAAGAACACCAGAGGCATCATCAGACATCATAGGCTCCATCAGCATCTATAAACTTCTATTTTGTTCTTTTTATTGTTCATTGACCAGCATCCTCTAGATATTATATTATTATCAAATACAGTACAATAAGTACTACAGCAGTTAAACAGTTTAAATAAATTCATTTTGACAATCCCTAAAATACCCAAAACATTATTTGCAACACTGCAGTTAAGTGTGCATTTCTCTGGAACACAACTTGCCTACTTGCATGCCAATTTCATCTGGTGTGGGACAGATGAGAAATGAAAAAGAGAAGAATATACCAGACAGACGCAGCCCTAGGCTACAGAATGCGGAACTCGAAACTTCCTTGGTATGTATTAGCATTTCTAACAGAAGATGTTTCCAACACTTGTTTACCATTGCCTGAATGGACTATGTCAGTTTTAGGAAACAGTTTTCATGCATCCATAATATAAACTGGTAAAAACGTGATGTTTATGTATACAGAGATATCACAGTTAGCATCTATTCTGGTCAGAGCTAGTGTGAACAGCTTGCGCATGACATGAAGTGCCATGTTTGCCCGCTCAGGGTACAAGTGCAAACAATCACAAACTAGAGTGCAATGAGAGAGACACACAACTGAATTTCTGTACAGTTGTCAAAATGATAGAATCGCGTTGTTTATTTATAATATTAAATATTAATAGTATTAAATCGAGTAATAGTTGTTTCTTTATGCATTTGTAATGAAGCTGGATTTGTTCAAAGAACGCAACTTTTTTATTATTTTACTTATATTTTTATGCCATGGTTTAGACCAAGTTTTGTTAACAAGAAAAAACTTTCTGCCAAATTCTGATTGGTTAATATAAATTGTAAGTAATAATTGCTCCAAAAACACATTATTAATATTAAAATTGTTTAATTAAATATACTTTTTCACCTTTACAAGGTAGCATGTATTTACCCAAATTTTATTTTATTTTTTTACATTTTTTCATTCTTATTCTGTTAACATTACTGTCCAGTAGATGGCAGTAGACTGTCATACTGAGAGCTATACAGTATATTAAATTGTTTGTTTTGGCAGGGAATGGCAATGTTGGCACATAATAGCGGTGATAGATTTAAGTTTAATGTGTTGGTAAAAATAAAAAGAGCAAAAAAACTATTACTGTTATAAGAATTTTTTTGTGTCGGGTTCCCTACAGAGCAAGTAGCAATAATTTCTCAGCCCCCCCTCCCCCCTAAAATATGGTTTGTTGCAGCAAGACTGTTGTAAAACTCAGTTTAAAGCAATGTCCCCCGTTTTTTAAACATTTGAGAACTTCAAGTTCATCTCACACTTTAGATGTACCACCCTATTTTTATGGTGTCAGCAAAGTTGTCTTTTCAGTGCATTTAGTTCATGTCAATCCATCTCATTATAACATTCATCTCACAAACTATTCAATATTGTATAGTTAATTTTACTGAATTAAAACGTAAAATAAAAATACTACAGTTAAAACCTGTTAACTACTTAAATGTAAGTTACCTAACATAAAATAGATTACATTTTAAAATACATGTAAATTACCTGTAAAATAATGTTTTACAATATTAAATTGTAAAAAAAAAAATATTATACAATTTAATTTATTAACATAGGCCTACTGTTAGAAACTAATATATACAGTCACACTGTATTTTTACGATAAAGATCAGCTGGTAGCATAAATTCAACAAATTTTTTACTAAATGAACGAATTCAGCTTTAAGATTACAACAATGAACAAAAAAAAAAAAAGTCAATTTTCTCCACGAAGCCCCATATATAAGAATATGATATGATCAAGATCAAGAAGAATATGATCACCTGAGGATTGCGTCCATCTTTCTGGGATGCAGGCAGGACAGTGGTAAGTTCAAGCTCAAACCGTGCGCAACGTTTTGCTACGGTTTCCGGTTTGAACGACATGTTTCCTGGAAACGGTGTGCAAGGGGGGTTGAGATACGTTTTCTCTTGTTTATGTGTCAAAAATGTCAGTCCAATCAGCAGCAACATGTATATAAACCACGCATTAAAGAGACAGCTCGCAATGTAATTAACATCAAAATAAATTCACAAGAGCAAGTATATTGTTTGCACAGGTTTATTTACATTAAAGGCAAAATAACTGAAATAAGAGCACAAGTATAGATCTGGAACTTCTTTAAGTCCGTCTAAATATCATTTAGTTATTGCAATGTTTTCTGGTCCATATCCTTTCCTTAGGAAGGTGTGCTAGACACTGATTAATGTAACATAAAAATACTATACATATTTATATATTCTGCTATTGTATTGTGGAGTGACACTTTCATAAACTTCTCTATAGGCTACTCTTCTGATTATATAATGGTAAATATTACAATATCACAACAACAGTGATCAGCAATAATGATAAGCCTAATACTCACAATAAAAATAATAAGGTCATATAGATCATAACACAGTCTCGGAGGTAAGAAGTGGATTATCCTTCACCTGAAATGTTTGTTTTTTTTCATCCTGAAATGCGAGGCAAATGTTGGATCACAATAATTAGGAACCACAGTTTCCACAAATCCCTTCACTCGATTGGGATTTCTCTTTTATTCTGGACGGCAAGGGTAGTGACTGTAACATCGAGCGTATTTTGCAGTATTAGGGGCCGTTCACATGTCACGCCTAAAAACGCGTGGAAAACGCTAGGCGTGCGGCTTTCTGCTTTTTTCCAAAGCGTTCGGAATGTGAGGCCACAAGAGGGCGCATCCAGCAAAATATTATGCACGTTTCTTCAAAGCCTAATAAAATAACACGACTATCTTTGAAAAAAAAGTGCATAATGTTTCAAATAATGTTTATAAACCATATATAAAGTTGCTTAAACAATTAGAAAAAAAACAGGACCATGCATGCAAGTATAGTTTAATACAAAGGACCGAAAACCAATCACAAAGAGTAGGCTATTTTCTTCATTTAAAAACATGAGATACAGTGGGATGGGGAAAAACCTCCATAAACGTCTTTAGACATGTTTTTTTTTTTAAGTTGAACTTGCATTAATTTTACATGGCTTTCTAAACATGCTGCTCTCTGCGAGAGCAACGCTGATAGATGTCCCTCTAGAAAATGTGATAAATATGCGTTCTGTGTGAACCGCTTGGTTTCAGTTTTGACATAAACAACATCTTCTCCACATGCTCTCGTTTCCCGCAATATATGAATGAACAACATAGCAGCGCCCATCTAGTGGGTTCATCTGGATAGGCTAACAAAATCATTCAAATGCAATCAATGACACATACAATCGGCAGACCCTGGATTTTTTTTTTTTTAATTCAAAATTCGAATTTTTTTTTGACAGCCCTAGTTGCAACTCTTGCGTCATCGGAACAGGGTGTTCAACGCGCCACCGTTTCCGTTTAAAAAACGTTTTGCACCGTTTTGTCGGGGCTGAACGCAGCCCTGGTCTGCTATCGCGGGAATTTATGAGGACAGCGCCACCGTCTTCACGAGCCTCGTTTTAAACCGGTTGTAAGTGTAGCGGCGGCATCTACTTACGGCGCTCGCTATTGCTAGGCGACGGGCTTTTTGCGTGACCCGATTCGAGCTCCATCCAGGGTCGCCTCGTCATTGTAGCGGCTCCCTCTCCACTCACATCCTCCTCGACAGCCCTCTTCTCCCTCTCCTCTGCATCCCTCCACACACATTCCAGGTAGCCAGACGACCTAGAAAATGTCTTACGCGGGGAATCCCTTGGTGATCATATTCGGAGTCTTGATGCTGCATTCGGGCTCCGCTCAGAACGGTAAGGACTTTTAAAATGTGTTGCGTTTAAAGAACCGTTTCATCACAGATTATAAAGGCTTTCCTGATGAGGGAACGGTTGCGGCACGTGCAAGGTATTTGCCTCGACCGCACCGGATAAACTCTCACCAATCCTCAGCATTGCTTTCGGAAATGCTCAGAACTAAACGGGCGCCCAGGGTGTGAAGGGTGACATTTATGTGTAGCCTATTAAATATTTAGGTAAATGTGTCCTTGTAGGTTTAAATGTCAAAACGCATTGCAATTCCGCCTTAAAAGGCAGTTTATGTCTTAATAGCGGCTCGCCGTTCTACTTCAATACGCTCACAAATAGGTTACATTTGTAATATTTGGTGACTTGTCCCACAGGGCGCGTCTATTTATGGCTCTTTTACAGAATAATTTGGATGTGTTTAGTTGGGTCATCGGCTGCTTGTCACAAACCCAAACCTGCTTGAGCCAACGCGGACCGATCAGAATGCAGAATTGTGTGTTTTCGCACTTGTGCTTGATTTGCATGCGGCATGTGACTCAGGAATTCTCCCGTTTGTTCCTCCGACGCAAAATGATCTGTTTGCGTAATTTTCGCCCGAACTCGCTCGTCAAATAGAGGCAGGTACCCGCTTTGAGCACCGGTCCTCTGCAGCGCCGTAAATAGCAGCAGTCCATTCTGCTGCATGTTTCTATTTATAGAGCCGATGCAGCAGCGGTATGCATGGCGTTAATGTCCTCCCCGTGCGCGCGGACCCATTACGCCCCATTCACATGGGGCGTCAGCGTTAACGCTTGACGGAGGGCGTTTCTGAAGCTTGGTACTGACGACCGTCATAGTGACAACAGCCAATCACATTAGTCTCCTGGTGTTGCATGAACGCGATTGGCTAGCGTCTGAGCTAGGGTATTTGCATAAGGCGATCTGATTGGCTGACGCCTACGTTGGCGCTTGAAAAGTTTTCAACTTCTGCCGCGAGCAACGGACCCGACGCGACGCGACGGACCCACAATTCATTTTGCCAACGCTTGACGTCACTCCATTCAAAGTAAACGAGAGGCGTTGACGCTGACGCCCCGTGTGAATGGGGCGTTAAAGTCTTAACGGAGGAGCAACGCGGTGCATTATGATGTCATGAACGCGCTCAGTTAATGAGCGGTAACACATGACTTCATCTCCTGGCCATAACCTGTTATGAATTAATTCTGTTTGACTAATGCGTTCGTTTTAGCATCGTAAATCTGATGGATTATTACAGGGCCTGTAGGAAAAATGAGTTGATTAAGCTTTAGATTGTAGTTCGTGTTGAACACCTAATTCAAGGTGACCCGCTGATTGGATTTGGTGGTTCTCAACCGGTTTTGCTCCAGGAGGACGATCCATTTTTGTTTTGATCCATTGTTTTTACGATCCATCACATTATATAAAAAAATATTTCTGTAATGAAAAAAAAAATCAAACATAGGCCCAACCATATGCAAGTGCATCTGTATTTAAAGGAATAGTTAACCAAAAAATGAAAATTTGCTGAAAATGTACTCACCCTCAGGCCATTCAAGGTCTAGATAGGTTTGTTTCTTTTTCAAACAGATTTGGAGAAATTGAGCATTACATCACTTGCTCACCAATGGATCCTGTGCAGCGAATGGGTGCCGTCAGAATGAGAGTTTTAAAAGCAAGGAAAGCAATGTTTTGAAGTTAAAAACTTCTTATTGATGGATTTGTTTATTACAAACACGCAGCTTTTTGCTTCACAATACATTAATTGATGGACTGGAGTAGGGCTGCACGATTAATCGCATGCAATTGTCATGCACATTTTGTTAGTAATGCCGGTTCTGTAATCAGCAGGAAATCATCATCACGTGCTTTCAGATGGAGCAGAATTTACTACACAGAGCCGTAGTTCACTGACAAGTTACGCAAAAAAAAATCGCAGACGATTTTATAACACGATTCTGAAATCGAAGAAATCGTTCGCGATAATGACAGCTGTTTGCATAGCTTCCGCATGACAATCGCAGCTTCTGTCAAATCGCGATTTCGATTTATCGTGCAGCCCTAGACTGGAGTATTGTGGATTATAGAGTGCTGCAGCCGTGACAGCAAAACCCAGACTACTTCGCCACTGGTTCCCTTGAGATTTTCCCATGGGTTTTTCTAATGGGGTTTTTCTATTTATGAGTGAAATAAGGTCTGTGGTAAACATAACTTAATGATGCTTGAATGTTTTGCGTCTCATAAATTAAAAAACATGTTTTGACACCACAACTGTAGCACTCTATTGTGATGTTTTTATCAGCTGTTTGGACTCTGATTCTGATGGCACCCATTCACTGCAGAGGATCAATTAGTGAGCAAGTGATGTAGTGCTAAATTTCTTTAAATCTGTTCAGATAAAAAAAACTAATTAATCTACATCTTGGATAGCTGAAGGGTGAGTCAGTTTTCGGAAGATTTTCATTTTTGCATGAACTATTCCTTTAATGTAGTCTGGATCATATTTTCTTTCATCTTATGTAATTTTTGCCTGATTTGACTAGCTTCTAACAAGCGACATATACATTTGTGCCAAAATTCTGTACTGTTTGGACGCATGGTCTTGGATGTCAACAACTAAAGATATGGGAAGTGTTTTCTTAATTTTAGAAGTTGATAAACCTATTTATTTTACTCTCCTGGGCATGAGTATATTGTTAGTTGCAAATTATAATTTGCATTTATCATTGTTGCTGTCGGCAACCCTCTCAGAACAGATCTGGGGTCCATTTTTGGGTCACAACCCACTGTTATGCCCATTGCCTGTTTGTGAGGGGCCACAAAATCATATGAAGATCAAACCTGACACTTTTCCTTTCATCTCACTCACACGCTTTTTATCTCTTGCGTACAAATGCATGAGCACACGCAGACACATTTGATCAAATGGATCATTTTGGCATAGCTGTCTTTGGTTACAGGCATAAGAGCACAACAGCACTTGCTGCCTTTAGGCTAACAAGGTTTTTGCTTATATCTTTAGCAAGTGACTATATGCAATAGCATACATGCCCTGTCCACATATGTTCATTAGTTCCTGAAGCTTAGATGCACTTACATTGATGGAGACACCTTTGGGGTGCACGGTATATTGGTATCATATCAATTTTTGAGATTTTTAAATTAATCAGTATCAGTCCATCCGTATCTTTAATGTCATCTAATGCTCACTTACAGTAAAAGTAAAAAAGTAAATATAAAAACATTTCATACTAATAATTAAAATAGCACTTAACTAAATATATAAAAAATTATAATGTATAATTAAAATATAAGTAATATAGTAAAGTAATATTGAAAAATAATATAATGAAACATTAACAATTAAATAGCACTGTTAAATGCAATTTTTAGCAAATCTTAAAATGAAAATACATTTTCATACTTTTCATAAGGTTGTTATGCTTAAATTCACTTGCAGCATTTTACAATGCTTGCTTTTAGTGTTTTATTTTATATTTATTTTGACAAAATATTATAGAACTTATAGAATTTAAATATCCCTACTTTTAATTAAACCTTTAATGTTAACATTTACCCTTTTTAATTTTTAATTTTTTTAATTTTTATTATTGTTCCTTACACATTTTTTCCTGTTTCAGCTGAATGCGTCAGATTACGTTAATAAAATGGATTGAAATACACATTGACTTTAAAGAATCTGCTGGAAGCTTGTTAGTTTTGAAGGTCAGGCACTATGTTAGTTTCCTTTCAGGTACACAGGAATGTGGAACAGGAGCTCTTCGTTTAGTTACGCCTCCTAATTACTGTGAGGCTCTTTTGCGATCATCACGTCAAAAGAAAACATGCTTCTATAATTGTTTTTATCAATGTAGCATGTGGTACATTCTATCACCCATGGAGTAGGAAGTCTGTTTAGATGTAAAAATCATATCTGGCCCTGCTTTATTTCTCATTATGCCCTTATATGATTGTTTTATCATCACATTATCAGGTCATTATCAGAATAACCAGCAGTAGGCTACTGTGTGTAAACTTACTTAATACCATGTTCTGATTAACATGATAATACAGTACAACCAGTAAAAAGCCTCTCTGCATATTTATGTTACATAACCTCTAAGGAAACATTTTGTATTAGTTGTGCTATTGATCTTTTTGTCTGTTCTTCCTACTAACACAAACCCCCATTCCAAACTGACCGACTGATTCCACAATACATCCTTAAAACTAAATAAATGATTAGTGTAGTAGTCACATTTGTTTTATATTTTTCTCTTCTGTTAGACTTTTTTGACTTTTGAAGGTTATATGTGAAATACAAAGTTTTATGTTGCAAGTGTCAACATTAAAACAAGGGTAGATATATAAAAATAGAAATGCAAACAAAACATCAAAATAAATCATAAAATAGTTATTTATATATGCATATGTATTATTATTTATAAATGTAAGTCACACTCCAGTAAATTAAAATATAGCTATATTTTATATGTATACACATTATTATCATTAGTATGATGCTTTGAGTGCATAAAACATTATTTAGTTTCACAAAACACCTGTCAGTGGCATTTGTTCAAATATCATGTTTTTTTTCCCAGAATTTATTTATGCTTATATCTTAATACTTTTTAGTTTTGCTTTTGACATCTTTTGAATGTGCTCTAAATCATTGTGTCTCTTTTGGTTTTTATTTCAAAACAGTTTTTTTTTAATGAGAAAGAAGTGGTAATTGATCACTCCTTCAGTCTCTGCTCCGGTTTTGTTCCTATGTTGCTGTATTGTGAAATGCACACAACAAACACTTATTGCACTATATGACTGTTAACACTTAGCAGGGCTACATATCTGTGAATGCAGTCAGCTTACACAGCAGTTAATGAGGGGGCGGCAGACATGTATGCAGTGTGGTGGGCAGCTCTCCCTCTTCTTAAAGGCCTACCTGCTCAACTACTGTAGTATGCTTCTATGGAAACCGCCTGTCTGTTAGCACACCCACACATGAATAGTGAGATTGCACTGAGGTGCTCGGAATCAGAGTGCTATTTTGACAGCACCGTTCAAAGCTGTGCACTTTGTGTTTTCTGTAGAATCAATTGCATTATCTTCAAACCAGTTATGGTTGGAATAGCAGACTGACATACTAGTCGGCATTCTGCATAAATATGTAGCATGTATACTATGCACCGTATGCACATGTGTGCATAGAATACCCAGAGGAAGTACTAAATTTGCTAAAATTTGCAGTACAAAATTATACCCCACAATGCAATGCACTTGCCTTGACCTGGCTTTCCATTTCCAGTGTGACAAATCAAATATAGTTTTTACTGGATATTTAAAAGTACATGCTTATTTCCTCTAGTTTATGATTCATGAATTATTGTAGTTATTTTTGTTATATATAGATATATTCAGCAAGGATGTATTTAATTATTCAAAAGTGACATTTCAAATAAATGCTGTTCTTTTGAACTTTACAGTCATCAAAGAATCCTGAAAAAATATATAGTTTCTACATTTTATATATATATATATATATAGCAATATATATGTAGCACAAATGCTTCATATTAGAATGATTTCTGAAGGATCATGTGACACTGAAGACTGGAGTAATGATGCTGAAAATTCAGCTTTCCCATCACAGGAATAAATTACATTTATTAAAATAGAAAACATTTATTTAAAATTGTAATAATATTTTACAATGTCACAGTTTTTACTGTATTTTTTATTAAATAAATACAGCCTTGGTGAGAATAAGAGACTTAACATTAATATATTAATATAATAATATATTAATTTTATTATTAGCCATGTTTTCAGTGTTGGACAGAATTTTAAAACTCAGTGCTTTAAGATGGAAAAATCATGATAAAATATAGGTCATATCAGAGTTTCATTTAATTTCCTATATATATATATACACACACAATTGAATAAATAACTGACAAGATCTTTTTGGTTACACTTTATTTCGATAGTCCACTTTAGACATTCTACTAACAGCCAGTAACTTTGTAACTACATGTCAACTACATGTCAACTAATTCTCATTGATTTTCAACTACATGTCTACTAACTCTCACAGTAGACTGTTAGGGTAGGTTTAGGGTTAGTAGAATAAGTTGACAAAGAAAGTGTTAGAAGATATTAAGCAGACAGTCTACTAATACTCTAATTACTGCTAGTTGACATGTAGTTCCAAAGTTACTTACTGTTAATAGAATGTCTAAAGTGGACTATCGAAATAAAGTGTAACCTTCCTTTTTCCTTCCCTTTCTCTCTCGTTTACTCAAATCTTGCTGCTCTGGTCTGTCCACAGGGTGGAATGAAAATCAATAGTGAAGACTTACAGTGCAGGAAAGAACATGATCTTTGCACTTGCTGTGTGACTGGGTGGCAGCATCAGGTTTGTGGTACTCTTGTGAGTTTCCTGTGTGCTGAAGATAGTTTCACCAGATGAGTCTTTCATGTGAGAGGGAGTATTTATCTCAGGGCTGTCCAAACTCGGTCCTGGAGGGCCGGTGTCCTGCAGAGTTTAGCTCCAACCCTAATTAAACACACCTGAACCAGCTAATCAAGCTCTTACTAGGCAATAGGTGCGTTCGACTTGAAGCACGGCTTACTTGCTGTTAATAGAATGTCTAAAGTGGACTATCGAAATAAAGCGGGTTTTGTGAAGTTGCCCCTCTCTGAGACTAAGCTGACGGGCGACACGTTTGAGCTGTACTGTGACGTTGTGGGGAAGCCCACACCTGAGATCCAGTGGTGGTACGCAGAGGTGAACAGGGCCGACAGCTTCTTCCAGTTGTGGGATGGCGCGCGCAGGCAACGCGTGTCCATCAACACAGCGTACGGCGTCAATGGTGTAAGCGTGTTAGCCGTCACTCGCGTCACCATCGAGGATTCTGGGATTTATGAGTGCAGGGCCAGTAACGACCCACGGCGTAACGATTTGCGGCAGAATCCGTCCACTACCTGGATACGAGCCCAGGCAACAGTTTCTGTGTTGCAGAGTGAGTTAAACTGTCCCCGCTAGTGGTGTGGCCAAAATAAACCATCCGCCCCCTTGATTTTACCTGAATTTAGTGTAGTGCCATGGCCAGCGTTTGCTGTAGTGACCTTTTCCTCTTCTTTTGTTGTAGTCTATAACCAGAGTACAAAATGGTCAGAGCACCATCCTATTAGATTACTCTTGCCCTTGTAGCTGCTACATATACAGGCAGTGACCTATTTTTGTAGTCAAAAAGCCCTTATTGAGTGTAAAATGTCCTTGTCCTCCTTATTTGACCATGACAATATTACAGTTTCTGTTCCGAGGAATCCATGAAATCTGGTAAGGTACAGTGGTTATTGGTCAGCCGATATATGTTTTTCAATGTCCAATGGCTGATATAGTTGTACTACTCCTATCCTATAGGACTGTATCACATATGATGTACAGTGGAGTCCAGATGTGTGAGCTCACGATGCTTCCTTATAGAATTCAGTATAAATGATATTATCATAATATAAGAGAATGTTTTATGTGAAAAGCTTAACTGAAGCAGGGTTACTATCATTAACTGAAAATAAAACACTGTTCAAAACATGAACAAAGACTATAATAGTGTATCAGTGATGTTATAATAACAATGAACTTTGTTTCGGGATTTAGTATTTGGTTTGTGTTTGTCTGCAGACTCTGAGACGTTTATTATACATTTTATATTAAAATGTTACTTTGTTTTAAATGTCAAAATCCTAAAAGACCACAAGACCTTTTGTGGTCTTTGACTTTTGGACCCCACTGGATATAGCATATGAAATGAAAGAAAATTATTTTGTCTGTTTAATAATCTTGTCATAATGGTCAACCTCAGAACCATTTGATTCTAAATATGTTTTATATATTTTTTTAATATTTATTTTTCTAAATATAATTTATTTGTATCATCTTTTTGTTCATTTTTATGTAGTATTTTTATGTAGTATTTCTCTGGCCTTGACCGATACTTCTGTGCTTCCAGAACCATCAATTGAGTCAACGGATCACATGATTCTACCCATGGGTTACCACATCCCACCAATCACGCTTCAGTGCAACCTTACAACTTCCCAAAGCAACCACCATGAGAGCTTCTGGATGAAGAATGGGGTGGAGATCTCTGACACAAGGGGCGAAGCCAAGAGCACAGAATACAAGTAGGCTTCCAATATAGGCTTCTAGGTGTTAAAAATTTGGCATCATATAGTGATTTGCATCACCTGAGTTGGCCTTTGTTTTGTAAATGTATTATCTCAGTGACTCTCAGGCTCTGGCTGAGTGTTTGTTGATGGCGCTCTGCTCCGCATTGCTCTAAATCCTGTGCAAGGCCTCTGTCTCTACCAACACGTGTTGCTAATCTCTCTGCCTGACTCCTAATCTAATCAGACTAACCATTTAGGAACACACTAGTACTGCTAACATATAACCTGCATTAGATTTGTCTTTACCTGTGGGTGTGTTACTCTGAATCTTTTTGTATTATGCCAAGGTACTTCAAAGAACACCTATGGTACCTTCAATTTAAAAGTGTAATGTGTTTTATCTTTTACGCAGACTTAATAAACCAAGGCCAGAGGATTCGGGCGAGTATATGTGTGTGTACACATTCGATTCGGCCCCTGCAGCAAATGCCACTATTGAGGTTAAAGGTAAGATTCCCTCAAAAAAAAAAAACATTTATCAGAACGCCATCTAAAAAACAGAGAAATTGAATGGTCACTGGTTTCTTTCTATGACAGGGAGTTTGATTTTCAGTTGATTTGGATGAGTGTTGACATTTCGAGCCTGTCTGTGGGGTCAGCCTGTCTTTCCATCTCTTCCACATAACACATACGGAGTCAGAGCAGAGCTTGGACACTCACAAAGGCCATGACAGCATGAATGTGAGCTTGGTTAGTTGAGTGGGAAAGGTTTTTGTTCACCAGGCAGTACAGTGTGAATGTCAATAAATTGTTTGCAATATTAATAATTAGTATATAATTATACAACTAGCAACATTTGAATAATCATCACCCTCATATCAATAAACAATCAATAATTACTAATTAAATCGCAATAATTGGTTAACAATAAAAATAACAACAATACAGTAGTATTGGTATTTACCTTTTTTAAAGAATATTTTTATTTTACATTTTTAATAGTTTTTCATCAAACTTTTGACTTAAATATATATATTTCTGAATCCTGAATAATATTTGTAAATCTGGTTATACAATTATAGGTCTGAATATATTCTCTTATATTAAATGAATACGAATAGTTATATTTCTGAATATATAAGTTTGAATCTATAAATGCAAGTCATGAATATATAAATGTAAAACAGAGTGTGTATATATATATATATATGTATGTATGTATGTATGTATGTATGTGTGTGTGTGTTCCGTTTTAAATATCCATGATCATGATTTACATTAATTATAATACATTAATTTTATATATGGGCTGGGCTGATGTCTGGTATACACCCATTGCTGATTTGTACACCCACTGAAGTTTCTTAGTACAAACAAAACAAAAATGTATATACATAATATATAGTGTGTATGTATGTGTGTGTATATACAGTATGTATATATATATATATATATAAACTCTGAGGATCTGAAAAAAATAATTGTTGCTCTACATAAAGATGGCGTAGGCTATAAGAAGATTGCCAAGACCCTGAAACTGAGCTGCAGCACGGTGGCCAAGACCATACAGCGGTTTAACAGGACAGGTTCCACTCAGAACAGGCCTCGCCATGGTTGACCAAAGAAGTTGAGTGCACGTGCTCAGCATCATATCCAGAGGTTGTGTTTGGGAAATAGACATATGAGTGCTGCCAGCATTGCTGCAGAGATTGAAGGGGTGGGGGGTCAGCCTGTCAGTGCCAGACCATACGCCGCACACTGCATCAAATTGGTCTGCATGGCTGTCGTCCCAGAAGGAAGCCTCTTCTAAAGATGATGCACAAGAAAGCCCGCAAACAGTTTGCTGAAGACAAGCAGACCAAGGACATGGATTACTGGAACCATGTCCTGTGGTCTGATGAGACCAAGATAAACTTATTTGGTTCAAAAGTGAGGGATGCTCCGATCGATCAGCCGGAGATCGGTATCGGCCGATAATCACATTTTATGACTCGATCGGTAATCACTACACTTGGCAGATCTCACGAACCGATCGCAATTGGATGACGTCAACGCGTGAAGACGTACATGGGGACATAAATGATTTGGCGCAACAATCATGTCATCACCGGTGTGGAAATGCTATGACGTTTCGAGAAATAATGAAAAATTCGCTATTTGTCGTGTATGTTTTGCATGATGAATAGATGGTTCATTTTAAACAGCAGATTCAGTGACGTTAGAGCTGATCTGCGCCTCACTGCACACGTCTGCGTCGCGTTACGGCTCCATGGGAACCGGAGCTGATCGCGGCCGCTCTAGTCAGTGCTTGTGTTTATACCAGCTAGCAACGGCATGGTTTCTGAAGCGGCTCTCCGCGCTGCTTGGCTAAAAATAGTCTTTTGTGAGGTGTCACAGCGTGAAGGACGTAATAAAACCTCATCGGCGCAGTAAGGGATAACGGTAACATAATACGCTGATCGTGGGCTGCTTTTAAATGAACATTGATTTACTGATGATGGACTTTGCTTTAAAGCGGGAGAAACGGGTTTCCCCAGTAACGGCTGTACACAAAGCAGCGCTGAGCTCACAAACGCTGCTTTGAGGCATATAACATGCAAGATGAAATGAAAATGACATGTGAAAATTTTCTAAAGATAGTCTTCCTTCAGAAATACAGTGATATAAAAACACTCGCGACTGTGTTTGTAGCCGGCGCCATAACCAGACGGATAAACAAACACAGACCGAAAGTTAACTATGGGCCAGGCGCGTGTGCCCGATCAAACCGTCTATATAAAGCTTGAAGCATCATAATCGGCATCGGTATCGGCCGATCACCATGACAAGAAATCGTTACTCCGTATCGGCTGCAAAAATCCTGATCGGAGCATCCCTAA
>NW_015654059.1:1864555-1880238 GCF_001515625.1 Sinocyclocheilus rhinocerous
TATATATATATATATATATATATATATAGCAATGGGTGTATACCAAAATGTCAGGCAGCCTAGATCTCCTTGTGATCATGTGTTTAATAATGGCCTTTAAAGCTCCCAGGCTGTTTGGTTTGTGTGTTAGAGATCATCGGCTGGTAAAGTGCCATGCGGTTTAAGCATGTCCTGGTCACCTCTTTCTGGTTATCCTGCGGTCGGCTCACAAGCACCAGATGGTGGCCTGCATGTCTGAGGGGGTGGGGATGTAAATCTGTCTCTTTTTCTCTCGCTTTTCCTATCTCTTAACTGAGGTATTTGGTGTCATTAGACTGAATTAACCTTTAAAAAGTCTCCTGTCATGATTCATTATTTGACTTTTAAATCACAAAATGTGGATATGATTTACATGTGGATGTTTTTTTTTTGCGTGTTTGTGGGGGTACTTGGCATATGAATAATATGCCCTCTTTTGATGTTAATGCTTCAGTATACTCTGTTGGTTTCACTGACTAAGCCTTAGAGATTTGACTGTGAATCATCTCATTATGGTCCTATATATTCAGTGTGTATATTTAACATAACATAGCCTATACATACATAGTCCTTTGAGATATTATCATATTAGATTTAATATGTCAGTGACAACAGCAAGTATATATAGTAATATTGTCAAGGTTTGGGGTCGGTAAGATTTGTTAATGTTATTGACTTTGAAGAAGTGCCTTATGCTCACCAAGGCTACATTTATTTGTTTAAAAATGCAGTAAAAACAGTAATATTGTGAAATATTATTACAATTTAAAATAACCATTTTGTATTTTAATATATTTTAGAAACACTTTTAAAAACAGTTGTGCTGATTATGATTATTTTTATTGATTATTAACTCAAGGATTATTAAGGATTATTTTATGAATAGACAGCTCGAAACAAACAGCATTTATTAAAAAATAGACATCTGTTTATAACATTATAAATATTTGTCACTTTTGATTGAATTAGTGTGTTCTTGCTGAATAAGTATTAATTTCTTTTTTTTTTTTTTATCTTAATGACCTCATACTTATAAATATCGTCTAATATCAAAAATATCTTAACTTTATTTTATTAAAAAAGAGTTATGAGTGATGCACAATATATCAATACTTTATCAGTAATCATTAAATTCTCGGATGATACAGAATAGATATTGGTCAATATTGGGTATTTACTTGTTGCTTATTTTTTCTGTATTTACATTTAGATTACTTTTGTCATGGTCTAACAGTCACTCAAAGTCAACCTTTAGAAACACTAATAATTTAAATTAATATTCATTTGTTATACTGTTATAATGTGATGCTTACATTTATTTGTAGCATTTAAAATGACTGATTTTAGTTTTTGCTGTTTTACTTTTACTTTATTTAAAAAATATAGTACACAATTTTTTGTCTACCATTTATTGGTTATTGGCTATTATATTTTGGTGCAAAATATTGGTGCATCCCTAGGCTAATTAGTTTGTCTTTTGGGCTGTTTAAATAAACCAATGAGATCTTGAACCAGCACTTAACACTCATTTAACCAATTTCAGAAAAGTTACAGCTTTGAATCCTGAGTAATTCATGGGTTAAATGTTAACTTGAATGCACTATAAATCTCTTTGGGGAAAAAAAGGCCAACCGAATAAATAAATGTGAAGGAGAAAACGTCATTGTTTTCACTGCTCTTAGCATTTTCATCCAAATCGGCTTGTGTGGCAGCACATCAAATAGCTGTGGACTTAAGTTCTTGGTTTATTCCCATGCCTTAGGGCAATCATGGTATATTTTCTTAATATTTCCTGATCCGCATCTAGTTTTCAGCTTTATTTATCACACAAACATGATATTGCAAATGACACAAGAAAAAATGTCCACGCAGTGATTGAAGATCAGGGAGCTTAATAAGGTTTATGCAATGAAATCTGTTCTGATAGTGATGGTTTCACTGTCCTTCTGCTCTCCTCTCATAGCTGCACCAGACATCACGGGGCACAAGCGCAGCGAGAATAAGAATGAGGGTGAGAGAGCTGTCCTCTACTGCAAATCTGTGGGTTATCCTTATCCCATGTGGACCTGGCGTAAACTTGATAACGGCATCAGTATGGTATGGTCATTTTGACAAATGAGTGAATCTTAAATCTTCTGTTTGGTTGTTTTAAAGGGACAGTTCGACCTCTTAGCCTCAAGTTGTTTTAACCCTGTAAAGCACATTAAATAAAAGTCCTAAAATCCTATTTTTTATGGCTCATATAGTATGATATAGTGAGTGCTCGTACTTGAAAAAAAAATAAAAAATAAAAAAATTTTATTCAGATGCCCAAACTAAGCAAAAAAAATATGCAATTTTGGTGCTGATATTTATATGGTCAAAAAGTATGATGAAATTCTGATGGCTTGTAATGTAAATCAATGAGGTTTTATCAGTTTAAAAGACTACTTACATAAAATATCATAGAAATATCAGTTGTCACTCTATATCTCCCAATAAAATGTCTTAGTAAGATTATATTTGAATGTTTAGCTCTGTAGTTTTTATTGTGGAGGACAAAACATATAATGCAATGCAATACAGTGATGATTGAGAGACGAACAAAGAAATGTTCCTCAAAAGCCCGATGATCATATTTAACATGATTTTTCTAAAAAAAAATGATGTATGGATAATCAAGTAAACCTAAGTTACTTTATGTCCAGTAAGTGTTCCTCTTGAAATATTAATAACAATATATCATTTATTCTTACATTTACTTTATAAAACAAAAAGGCATTTTTACAGTTACACTAAAAGGTCTTTAACACTCTCCCTTGTAGTTTCTGTTACTTGAGCTACCTTCAAATATTTATAATTTAATAAAAAGTAAATATTTTTTAATAAGAAATACTATTTGAGCGTATAATCAGTGGCTTTCCTTCCCTGTCTTTCACCTCTCCTTATCTCACCGGTTTTCCTCCCACTCCATCAATCACCCAGGATATTGACAACTCCTCTGGCCGCTTCTTCATCAGCAGCAAGGATGGCTACACCGAGCTGTCCATCATCAACCTAGACATAACCTCCGACCCCGGGGAGTACGAGTGCAACGCCACCAACATCATCGGCTCCAACTCCATGCCATCAGTTCTGCGTGTCAGGAGCCGCCTGGCCCCCCTGTGGCCCCTGCTGGGGGTCCTCGCCGAGATCATCATCCTGGTGCTGATCATCGTCATCTACGAGAAGCGCAAGAAGCCTGATGATGTTCCTGACGGTGAGTTTAAAAGGGTGGGTTACAATCTGTGGGTTATCCTTATCCCATGTGGACCTGGCGTAAACTTGATAACGGCATCAGTATGGTATGGTCATTTTGACAAATGAGTGAATCTTAAATCTTCTGTTTGGTTGTTTTAAAGGGACAGTTCGACCTCTTAGCCTCAAGTTGTTTTAACCCTGTAAAGCACATTAAATAAAAGTCCTAAAATCCTATTTTTTATGGCTCATATAGTATGATATAGTGAGTGCTCGTACTTGAAAAAAAAATAAAAAATAAAAAAATTTTATTCAGATGCCCAAACTAAGCAAAAAAAATATGCAATTTTGGTGCTGATATTTATATGGCCAAAAAGTATGATGAAATTCTGATGGCTTGTAATGTAAATCAATGAGGTTTTATCAGTTTAAAAGACTACTTACATAAAATATCATAGAAATATCAGTTGTCACTCTATATCTCCCAATAAAATGTCTTAGTAAGATTATATTTGAATGTTTAGCTCTGTAGTTTTTATTGTGGAGGACAAAACATATAATGCAATGCAATACAGTGATGATTGAGAGACGAACAAAGAAATGTTCCTCAAAAGCCCGATGATCATATTTAACATGATTTTTCTAAAAAAAAATGATGTATGGATAATCAAGTAAACCTAAGTTACTTTATGTCCAGTAAGTGTTCCTCTTGAAATATTAATAACAATATATCATTTATTCTTACATTTACTTTATAAAACAAAAAGGCATTTTTACAGTTACACTAAAAGTTCTTTAACACTCTCCCTTGTAGTTTCTGTTACTTGAGCTACCTTCAAACATTTATAATTTAATAAAAAGTAAATATTTTTTAATAAGAAATACTATTTGAGCGTATAATCAGTGGCTTTCCTTCCCTGTCTTTCACCTCTCCTTATCTGTCACCGGTTTTCCTCCCACTCCATCAATCACCCAGGATATTGACAACTCCTCTGGCCGCTTCTTCATCAGCAGCAAGGATGGCTACACCGAGATGTCCATCATCAGCCTAGACATCACCTCCGACCCTGGAGAGTACGAGTGCAACGCTACTAACATGATCGGCTCCAACTCCATGCCATCAGTTCTGCGTGTCAGGAGCCGCTTGGCCCCCCTGTGGC
The DNA here is from genome assembly GCF_001515625.1 of Sinocyclocheilus rhinocerous. NCBI lineage: Eukaryota > Metazoa > Chordata > Actinopteri > Cypriniformes > Cyprinidae > Sinocyclocheilus > Sinocyclocheilus rhinocerous. Next base: position 1,868,950 of record NW_015654059.1, read on the forward strand.
CCCTGCTGGGGGTCCTCGCCGAGATCACCATCCTGGTGCTGATCATCGTCATCTACGAGAAGCGCAAGAAGCCTGATGATGTTCCTGACGGTGAGTTTAAAAGGGTGGGTTACTGTCTCAATATGGACTACTGCTGTTAGGCTGATATTTATTTTATAAAAGTGGAGAAGAGATTTATTTAGTCCAAGACCATCCTAAGCATAGTTTGTCTGATATAATACACCTACAATGGGCACAAAAGACACACAGAAACGTATGAATGCATTTTCTTTCTAGGAATTACACTTTAAAATAGGGCTGCACGATTATGACAAAAATCATTGAAATTATAATTGCGATTTACATTGAATGATGTTTTGAATAGCTTTATACCATTGTTTGAAGCAACTGCATGCCATATTTTTATATGAAAATAAACAAACTGAAAACACTCTTCCTGAAAAAAATTTATTGTTTTTCTAAATATTAAGCCTCAAATGTCAACTATACATTTATTTGGGTTCTTCTTTCAATAAGAATTTAAAAAAAGTAAAAATATGCATGGTATTATAATGTTATACTAAAATCAAAACAATGGAAAAACCCTTAAGATAACCTGTAGCAAGCAAAACACACACACACGTGTATATATATATATTTTATTTTTATTTTTTTTTGCGCCTTTGGACGATTACGTAATTGTGGCATCCGTAATTGTAATCACGATTAGAAATTTGATTAATTGTGCAGCCCTACTTTAAATAGATATTGACTAAGAAACATTTTCACATTTTGGTATTATCTCAAGTTTAAAAAAGGGATGCCACTGACGATAAACTTACTGTTCAGTTTGGCATCAGTAAGATTTACTTATTTATTTATTTTAAGGATTAATTAACTTTCTGTTCATTAAAGAATACTAAAAACAAAAGGTGTTTTCAACATTCATAATAAAAAATTTTCTTGAGCAGCAAATCAGCATATTAGAATGATTTCTGAAGGATCATGTGACACTGAAGACTGGAGTAATGATGCCAGCCCAGGAATAAATTACATTTTAAAACATATTACAATAGAAAACGGTAATTTTAAATTGTAATATTTCACAATATTACTGTTTTACTGTATTTTTAAATGCAGCTTCGGTGAGCAGAAAAGACTAAAGGATAATAATTGTCTTCCTATACATCTTACACAGTTCTTACTTAAGTTTTCTCCCACTGCGTCACGAACCTTTGACTCAAGTTTATTGGAAAACCATACACTCTGTTATTTGATCCTGACCTGGTCTCTTACTTAATAATTCAGTCTGAGGCCATCCTGACCAAACACACACACACTCATTGCTCTTTTCCTGTAGGGCACCTGCGTTAGGTCATCTGGACTCTAATCTGATATTCGAGAGAAATATGACTCTGCAGTGTATGGGTAGGCAGTGGGCAGTGAATTATTGATGTGCGTGGAGGTGCAGTCCCACGCCACTTACAGCTCACCTACACTGCATTGCGAGGGAAAACGAGACTCAGTCAGTCCAGCACAATGTATTCCTGCATGCCAATAAATACACTTTAGCCCTGACTTTATATAAAACGAACTCTTTAGGTTTGAAGACTGTTTAAAGCAATGAAGATCGCGTTGGGATTCAATTATTTTTGCTATTTCTTACATTTCATTATTACCAATCGATATTTCTACCAGAACTGGTTTAGCACATCACAAACTGTGAACGTCTTCTTGAGCTACACAGCGACGTTCAATGGGATGTTGTCTGTCCAGCATCGCCACCTAGTGGTTTTCCTCGGTATTTATTTCATCCTCATAGACAGAAACGACGAATTTATGCGTTTTGTTTGATTAAAATGTGTAAAAATACAATGTTAGGTATATAAATTCAGTTACAGCTTCGTTTGTGCTACACATTTTGTGCAGGCGTTTATAGTTAATTGTGAATCACTGCACCATTATTTTAGCATTAAATTACTGGTTATTGGTTAATTAAGTCATTAAGAATTAACAACGTTAACACGTTTCTTTCTCTCTGAATGGCACAACCTAAAACACTGGTAAGTGAAAGGCCTGCATGCAGCTTGATTGAACCTACCTTTATTGCCCATAACCACTGTTCTGCTGTACTTTAGTGTGTATATAAGTTTTGTTTGATTTAGGCTAGAAAGGGTTTTTATTTTGCCTTCATTATTGGAATGCTGTCTGTTTTTTGCTGTTTAACCTTCAAATGACCTTCATTTCTGTACATTTTCTTCACTTGAGTCCGTTCAAATGCAATCATGTTGGCATGAGCATGAGGTTTTTCCTTCTATTTCTTTTCTCCTTTCAATTTGGATTGTTTAAAAAAGCTAAAAATGTGTGTGCAGATATATATATATATATATATATATGTATATGTATGTATAATCTTATGTGTAAAAGTCATGTAATATTAAACATATAGGATCATAGGATGGTTACATGGGTAGTTTTTCACTCCATGGGCTGCATGGTTGTATTTCTTATTAGTTCTAGTACTGTTATATAGTGCGAGCCTTTTAATTACTCACACCAAAACGGATGGAGCGAAGTCTTTGTTCTGTGTTATTGTACTGTGCAACAATATCCTAAATATTGAAAGACAATATGGCATTGAGTTGTTTTTAGCTTCTCAATGCAGTCAGTTTGCGGCATTCATTCAATAATGTGAATATTGTGCCAACTGGAGCCATTACAGCCTCAAACTAAAATTGTTGTTGTTTTGCTTCCCATTCTTCCTAAGATGACGAACCAGCTGGGCCAATGTAAGTATCAGATTTACATTTTAATTAAGACTTAATATGATGCAACTGTCCTAGATAACTGATGCCAGTGGATGTGTAATTTCTACAGAATGTATAGAGTATAAAGAAACAGTAAATAAAGGAAATGTAATTAAATACGAGCGAGTGTAAAATGCTGGATTTGTATTTCGGATTGTGACACTCATTCTGACTCATTTTTATGATCTCACCTTCAAGGAAAACGAATTCCACCAACAACCACAAAGATAAAAACCTACGTCAGAGAAATACAAATTGATTTCATCATTACAAGGTGAGTATTCAGTTACACTGAGAATATTCATATCAGTTGAACACAAAACAAGATTGTAAACAGTGCTTATAGTAGCAAAGAAAACTAAGCCACAATTAAAAATGTAGAAATTACCAGAACGGGTGTAAATGAACAGAATATCATATTTTGTTTTATAATTTCATTGCAATGACTTATGCATTTGGAGTGTAAAAAAACCTGTATATATGATAATGAACTACTGAGACTACATTCTTTTTTTCATTTGCGCTCATATCAAATGAGAGAGTACCGTTTATGGTGATTGGAGACACATGAAAGTAGCACCAGTTTATGCAAGTTTTTTTTTCACAGAATGTGTTTTTTGCATTCTTGATTTCTATGGAAACATGCTGATGGACACTCGTGTCTCATGCACGCAGCATTCTAAAAACGCTACGTTCAAGATAAAAAAAGTTTAACTTTTTAAAACAAATCCTGAGACTGCCCTGCATCTCGCGTTTTTCTTTGTGAACCTGGCTGATAAGCTGACTGATATACAGAGATGCCATGGACGATGATGAATATTAGGAAATATCTGTTTGCAGAATGCCGCGACTGACCCAGTCAGAATCAAGTATTCCAGAATGCCGTGTAATGAATATCAAAGAAGCAATGCTAATTTGTATAAATTAGCACATTTCTCAATCGGTTACTCTTCTGAAACCGCAAAAGCCACATTATTAACCCACTTTTGTCACCACTGTTTGTTGTTTACAGATAAAGACATTCACATCATGACCATATGAATGTTAATCATGAACGGTTCAGTGCACTGGTAAACAAATCAAAGGTGGGGGAGTTAAATAGAAGACCGGAAGAAATGAGCACCCGAGGCTTGCCTTATAAATCTGGTGTGAGGAGGACGAGTGAACAGAACGGAACCGGATTCTGAACATTTTCTTGCATGATTGTGTTGCGTTTTCAACTTTTTCCATGTCGGGCAAAAGTACACAAATAATAATTGCATGCAAGATAATTACTGTTTGATACAGGCTTTTTTGTTTGTGTATTTATGAATGACTTCTGTTCAAGCAAGCCTTTAACTTATCGCAAATATGCCACCATGATTCTGGTATGACAGTTTTTGTACAGATTATCATATTACTGTATACCATTTGGGCATACGAATCTATCAATCAATTAAGGGCTTTGCAAAATGTCCTGCCATGTTTAATTTGTACATGCATTGTACATTGATGTATGAAATCACTTGAAATATCTATAGTTATCTGAATGTTCTTCATACTGATGCACTTATCTCTTCAAATATTCTTGCAAACCAGTGACTTAATTTTATACTTATGTACCTTATCTGTCTCTAAGTCTACACGGCTGATTGCTTTTTATGTATGCATAGTGTACAGCATGGCTTTTATTCTATGCAATATCTATACATACAGTAGAACAACCCTTTTTTTAATGTAAGCTTTTGGTTGTGTATAATTAAGCTTTAATATTATATGTTAGCAGAGTGCACTGTTCAAACCATGAAAATCAATCCACATGGTTTAAAACATCACTGCATGAGCTCCTTACACATATAAAGGGTCTACTACGTCAGAATGTGAAGAGAAATAATATTATCTCCATTGACCAAGGCATATACATGTCATTTTTAACAATTAAAATATCCTAAATCAACTGTGTTGTCCTTTTTATAACATGACGCGTTATTTTATTTTAACAGTTCAGCCTAAATTTGATGAAAATGTACTCCGGCCATCCAAGATGTATTTGAGTTTGTTTCTTCATTGGAACAGATTTGATGAAATTTAGCATTACATCACTTGCTCACCAATGGATCCTCTGCAGTGGATGGGTGCCGTCAGAATGAGAGTCCAAACAGCTGATGAAAACTTAACAATAATCCACAAGTAATTCACCAATTCTCAGCTTTTTTGCTTCACAAGACATTAATTTATGGACTGGAGTCGTGTGGATTATTGTGATGTTTTTATCAGCTGTTTGGACTCTCATTCTGACGGCACCCATTCACTGCAGAGGATCCATTGGCGAGCAAGCGATGTAATGCTAAATTTCTCCAAATCTGTTCCAATGAAGAAACACACTCGTCTATCTTGGATGGCCTGAGGGTGAGTAAAAATTGCAGCATATTTTCATTTTTGCGTGAAATACTACTTTAATATGAGTTTCATATTACTTTAATATGAGTAATAAATTTAATTATCGGTAATTAATCAGTGTGCATATGCAAACAAAATCATAAACTAGCAAAGAAGGACACTTGCAAAACATTACAAGCTAAAATTATTCAAGCCTTTATTCTGCTTCAGTATCAACATCTTTGTGTGGGTGTTTATGTATTAAAGGTTAAAAAATCATCCTAGCATAGGGTTGGCACTGTTACGCTTGCAATCCTAAAAGAAATATGTCTGTGCACCAGAGGGGGGCATTGCTGACCAAGGCTGAATCTTCAGACCCTCTAAACACTTAACGTCTCTGGACCTTTATTTCCACTCCCCCCACCCTCTAAGTTTTCATTTATAGACATTGCACCAAAAATTAGCTGTGCAATGGTCTTTGGATGTGCTATTTCCATAAGTATTATCATCTACTCTCATTATTATACTGTTCAGTTTAAACCATATGTCTGTGGTGTAAATATGCATTGTATTGCATTAATGTGTTTTATATAGCACATTACTACAAAATAGGGCATTGATGTGTTCTGCCAGAAAGATTTGAGAGGCATTTTAAGATGAAGCTCATTAATATGACCTGCACACTATAAATCCATACAAATATTATAAGGTGAAATTAGCTGACTGAGTTACAATGGTATTCAGACAGCAGGTTACCATACAACAGAATGAAAGATGATATTTTCATACACACAAAAATCAAATCCACACAGAATAATCTCAGAGTCGTTTCTCCACCATAGCCATAGGGACGGATGATTCCTGGAAAGGCAGTGTTTGTCACAATGCATTTTCTGCTCAAAAGGCAGAAAGTTCTTTGCCCAGGCACTTACAGATTATAGTGCCATTGTTCTCTCAATATCTAGTTTCATCAGATCACTTGGTACCCTGACTTCACCATCTGACATGTTATGTTGTATGCGGACCGCACAGTAAAAACCATGATATTAGATAAAGCACAGTTGTTTTAAAACAAGGCTGTGTGTTATATATATATATATATTTTTTTTTTTTTTTTTTTTTCACATTGGTTGTCATAGTAATGTGTGGATAATGTGTGAAGATTCAGGGCATTGTGAGTTCCACAAATCTGAACGCATTATTTGTAAACTGACAGTTAAGATGTAAAATTTACACCATTTATCATCTGTAATAACACTGTGTTGCCACTAGAGGCCTGTAAAGCCCTATATAAAATAAATACAAACAGGTTTGTGCAATACCTAGTTGCTAAGAAATTGTCATCACACATAAATTAATTTGATTTGGATACATGTTTAGATATTATCAATGGCTACTTTTTGTCTTTATCTGTTTTTGTTTAGTTGTTTTGTTTGTTGTTGTTTAAAACGTTGATTTAAAGTGTCAGTTTTTACATTATTATTATTATTATATATAAAACCCTTTAGTACCCCAAACTACATGTAAACATATAAACCCTTAGTACCCCAAACTACATATAAAAGCTTGATCAGTCACATAAAAGTAATCAGAATGCAGCTACTTATTCATCTTTCTGAAAAGGCCATCATAGCTGTTGTCCCCACTAGACCTCTTCATTAGCATAACTAGCAACGCTATCTTGCTCAACCAGCTTCACTAACTACTGGTTCGCAGCTAGACCAACACCAAACCTGAACAGCATTTTAGCAATGAGGATGGATGTCTGTCAGCCATACAGCCTCTGGTCTAACCTAATATTTCCTCATCGCGTCTCTTCTTCAGAAAACTCCACCAAACTGCCTGAAGATGAATAATAGTCAAAATTATCCCCAAATTCTGGCGTCCCAGATAACAGTCAACTACCTTTAAAAACAATTTTTTTTAATTGACATTAAAAGTTAATTTTATTATTTTATTGTGTTGTGTGAATAATCCACAATAAAGTGACTTGTTTTGCCGCTTTACGTCCGATACTGATGCTAAACAGCGTTCCAGCGGCGAACTGTTGCCATGGTTACGTTCTCCAGCGAACGCGATTTCAACTTTTGTGATTACAGAAGCGTTTGAAAACGCTGTTAAACTGTATTAATCATTACGTACAACGAATAGCCTACATACTTGTATTTCTTATGACTTCCTCGCACCCTGCAAGTCTGATCCTGTCAAGCCAACTGATAAACAATACCCAGCTGTTAGCACGGAACAATACCGAATTCTTTTCCATAAGGCATCATGACGTAATAGACTGAATGACGTAAAAACGCCATTCAGGAATGTTTATGTTATTATTGGGCGAAAATACACATCAACAAATCATTTGATGAAGACAGGCATGTCATGTAAGGTTTATTTATTTGTTTGCTACACCCCTAACAGTCGGTTTAGGTGGTGTGTGCTTATTTGCTGTCTGCGCTTCTATGGCAACGTAATAGATTATCCGTCCCCACGCATGTTACCACAACTGAACTGGACATCTTTTGCACATTGGATTACTGATGTGTCAGTGGCCGGGGGCTTCGCAAGTGCTGTTTAAAGAGTAGTTTGAAAAGGAGGGTGTAATGATTTGTCATTGAGACGCGCGTCAAATTGTTTCTCATTCAGACACGTCCGTCCGTCTTCCCGCATCCAGTGTGCGCGCTCGGTGTCTAGTATTACAGATGCAGCGGGATGCATATTTGTGCATTCATATTTTTGACGACCTATTTTCCAGCCTGCGTCTCCTCTCAGATGACACCGACTGTCATTTGTTCTGTTAAGGTGGTCGATCACAATGGATAAGGTGCATTCTTCCATGCGCAAACGGCTCTATAGCTTGCCACATCAGTTTGGACACAAGGGTGCTATGACTCGAGACGGCGAAGACAGCGACAAGGGCACTCGGAGGAAAAGTGTCAAGATGAAGCATCTTCCCTCACCCTCCTCCACGGGGAGCTCTAAAGGTGTCAGCGAGGCCAAGAGCGGAGACGCGGAGACCGATGTGGGGAGACCCTTCAGAACCAACGTGAACGGCGACTGCCGGAGGTTCAGAGGCAGCCTCTCTTCCATCACCAGTAGGCATGCTCCAGACACGGATCTGGCGGAGCAGAGGTGCCTCATCGGGGATGATGGTCCCTTGGAGCAACCCGGACCTGGAGAGAGCCAGGGCGCGCAGGGCGGTCGCGGCGACGGGGCACAACAGGCGCCCTCTGAAGAACAGTCGACTTTCGTAAAGTTGGAAGGTATCGATCAAATCATGCCGGACGATGAGCGGTTGTATCAGGCGGGCTTTATGCACAGGCAGTTTGGCGCGATGCTTCAACCGGGGGTCAACAAGTTCTCGCTTCGAATGTTCGGGAGCGAGAAGGCGGTGGAGCGCGAGCAGGAACGGGTCAAATCTGCAGGCTTTTGGATCATTCACCCATACAGTGACTTCAGGTAATCCCATGTCTAATTATCCGCTATGCAAATATTCCCACTTCCATCAGGCCTCCAGCAAGGAGCTCTCCAAAACGAAATAATTCTGTGCTTTGCTCACATGTCTGAGCAGATTAAATACAGCCCATTTGTCTTTTCATAGTTTTGTTTTAAAAACGTCTTGCTCTGTCCTTGAGCTTGCCGAGGATATTAAAATCAGGCCCAGTCTGTTGCATTCACTAACCTCACCTGCTCATATTCACCTTTTTCCTGTTTGAATGACATTGATGCCATCCACATATTGCAAGGGCAAACAGTGTCACCAACGCCACCTGTCTAGGAGTTTCTGTGATTGTTTTGCATTCATTGCGTGAAACTTTCACTGCACCAGTAAGGGAAGTCAACTGTAATCTCTAGCTTTACTGCATAGAAATAAGTCAGGCAATCATATTTAGCAGTTATTCTCAGGCAAAGCTGCTGTTTACACTCAAACAGAGCTGTCCATTTCTGCACAGGCCGGGAAATAGGGTGATCAAAATGGGTTAACATGACGAACGGGCATTATTGGGAGCAAACATCAGAGAGGATTACAACAACACAATTTATTTAATGGCACTCTGGTGGCTGAACGGTCCAAGTTGGAGGGGGCAGTGCTAACAGTCAGGTAGCTGAAATGGACCACATGGCCTTTGCACAGTCAGGATGGCGTGTAAGCCGAGCAGTTATGGGTTTCTAATCAGCGATTTCCACATTGTTTTGATATCAGTTGAAATAAATGATGTGAGATCAGGGTCATAACAGTGCAAAGGAGGACAACGTTGAATCAACACCATAAATGAAAATTCTGTCATCATTTACTCACCCTCAAGTCACCTGTATGACTTTCCTTCTTTGCAGAAGATACAGTCCATACAGTGTAAGTCAAACCATTTTTTTGTGTTTTGTTTGGACCCCGTTGACTTCCATTGTATTTAAACAAAAAACAACCAAATATATTTTCAAAATATCCTCTTTTCTGTTCCACATATAAATTAAAGTCATACAGGTTTGAAATGACATAAGGGTGAGAAAATTATTACAGAAAGTACTTTTTTTAACTACACTGTTGTAGTTGTTCTACACAGATTTTTTCCCTATACACTGTAATTTTTTTTGAAGTTGTAAATAAAACAAAGATTATTGGAGTATGTTTTACACAAAAAAAATACTATTTCAGTCTTTCTACTTCAAAATGTAACATTTAATTCAGTGTCACCCGCCAATTTTGTATTATTTGTCAAATTTACTAACAATTTCTTAGCAAAAATTGTTTCTTCACCAAATATTTTAGTGCACTTGAAATAAATGGTGTAGAAACAATTTTCACTCAGAAATTGCTAGTAAATCACAATTAATTACAAAGAAAAGGAAAATAACACATTGAATTAAAAATCAAAATTTTGAAGTAGAAAGAGTAAAATAGTATGTTCTTGTACTCCAATAATATTTGTTGAGACAAATAATTTTTACAGTGTAGAAAAATGGAAAAGGTACTGGTAATTAAACCAAGACATTATCTGTTACATTTCATGTACCCCTAAAATACAAGACAATGCAATTTGTAATTCAAAATATGAGTAAAACACTTATGGAAAAATATCAATATGGAAAATCATATTCATACTAATGCAATACATTGGACCCTATATATATTTTTTTTTTTACAGATTTTCTTAGAATTTATTAATTTAACTTATACTGGCAAAACCATCCAAAATGCTTATGTCAACTTAATAATAATAATAATAATAATAATCTTTATTTTCTATGGCTTATATAAAATAAGCAAGAAAAGAAGAGATGCATTCAAAACACAAAATAATATAGAATGAATACCAAAAATTCAAGTAAAAGCTACCCTAAAGAAATTAGTTTTAAGGCGAGATTTAAAAATGCTAAGGGATTTCGCTTGCCTTATCTCAATAGGTGAAGAGTTCTATAGTTTTGGAGCTAATGAAGAAAAAGCCCTATCTCCCATCGATCTTAAACGGGTTGACGGAACAGTTAACAGACCAGTTTCAGATGAACGAAGGTCACGCATTGAGGTATAGAGAGATAAAAGCTCAGACAAATATTGAGGTGCCAGACCATGCAAAGCCTTATAAGTAAGCATCAGAATTTTAAAATCAACCCTAAACCTAACAAGGAGCCAATGCAAAGACTCCAAGATAGGTGTGATATGATCTCTTATCCCAGTTCTAGTTAGGATTCTAGCAGCCGAATTTCGCATGACCTGCAATTTGTTTAGGGTAGCTTTTGAAACCCCAGTCAACAAAGCATTGCAATAGTCAATACGGGAAAATACAAAAGTGTTAATCAACTTCTCAGCAACAGGGAAGGACAGCATTGGACGTAATCTGGTGATATTTCTAAGATGAAAGAAAGATGTTTTAACAGTATTCTGAACATGAGGCTCACATGTTAGACTAGAATCAAAAATCACCGCCAGATTTTTTAGTTTTGCCCCAGAAACTCCATGATAGGACCATCAACTGACCCAGCTTTACGTATTTGGTGGGGTGAACCAATGAGCATAATGTCAATCGGTTCCCTGTTAAGACAAAGAAAATGTTGTGACATCCATTCCTTTGTCTTAGAAATACATTGAGAAAGAAAATCCACAGGCACAGTATCATCAGGTTTTGAATGTATATAGATTTAAGTGTCATCT